>NC_079295.1:416677-512606 GCF_023638135.1 Falco biarmicus | reverse complement strand
GTCACAATTTTTCCCTTAGCGTATGATTTGGTTGATTTAAATTGTGTGTCTTTTGGGCTGGTTAGGAGCACAGGTACTGTCCCCTGGATAGACTGTGTGTGTGGTGGCGGTTCTGTTGCTACAAATTTATGGATGAGTGTGGAGAAAATGTTTGCTGCTATGAGCGTAATGATTTACAATGAAAACTTGTCCTTCAGTGCTTTACATGCCTAAACTCCTCCTTTTCGCCTGTGTACATGTGTCTGGGTGTGAAAAATCCCAGCTCGTACTGAAATGAGGGTGACTTGGGATGTTCTGGGCTCCAGCATATCCCTGTCCAGCACCTTAACATCAGATTATGGTACTTGAAAGGGTTTCTGAAACCTGCGTGCGAAGCACTCGTACAGCTTTGGAAAAGGTTTCAATACCACTGAAAGTCCTGTCGGTCACTTGGCCTTTCCCAGATGACATTCAGCCCACCCTGTGTGGACCGTGTGGATGTGGGAAAATAAGTTTATGGAGGTAAGTCCTAGTCTCAACCAATCCAGTATTCATAAAGTTTCGATATTCTTTCAGCTGTCAAGTCCTGCTCAAGTGAGATGATGCCCAAGCTGCTTGCCCTGAGTGCTGCTGATTGTACACCAAACCCAGTTTGCTGCAGTAACAACATTTATTGCAACCTGGCAGCGTAGCACCAGCTTGGTGTGGGAAGGTGAGCTTTGCTCAGGGACACGTGGCTGAGGAGACGCATGACGGGTTCCCAGAGGTGTGCCAGAGGTGCAAAGCAAATCCACCAGTCCAATGCCATCCAAAACAATAACGTCTACGGCAGGTGCTCCATGCAGGTGAAGAAGGCTGCCAGAGACAGGAGGTGCCGGCGAGATGCTTGGAGTTGTGGAAGGAGAATTGCTTCTCTACTCAGAGCTCCCTAAATGCTGACTCACATTAGGCTCCTGTCTCCAGCGAGTACTAGTATAGTATGATGGGTGGTCTTCAAGGTGTAGGACCAGATCCTGTGCCTGTATGTGGGTGCCTCCAGTGCCCACTGGCCCTTGTGGCAAGGCGCTACAACACGCTTCTAGCCCAGGGGATCTGTGGTGCGGTATTGAAATTCCTCTGTGCAGTTTTTCCCCATCGGTTGCTGCATCCCTTGGCATCTCTTTGTCAGCACAGAAAACTTCAGTAATTAGCAAAGCACCACAGAGCTTGTGCGTGGCCGACGGACGCTATGTATTGAGATGCTTTTATTGCTGTCAGTAATAAAAGTAGTGATGCGGATGGCTCTCTTTCAGTAGCTCTGTGAGTCTAATGCAGAAGCAAAAGCCTGGGGCAGGATCTCACCCTCTTTGAGGGGAGGATCAGAACCCATACCCATAGGAGTATTTTAGGAGACAGCACACCCAAGAGGAGGCAGCCCTCAAGCAGAACTGCCTATTCCATTACTCTTCTGTCTCCCCTTGGTTCAGAGCCCCAAAAAGCGGTTTCCCCAGAAGAGAGGTAACGTGTGTGGCTCAGGAGTAGTTCTCGGTGGTTTTAGTCCTGCTGGAAGCCTCCAGCCTTGTGCTAAAAGCCTGCTGAGGAACCGTCTAGGTGTTTGGCAGATGAATACCCTGTTTTCCCTCAACTTCCCACACAGCTTGCAGGAGGGCTGACAGCTGCTGAGCAGGAGCTGTGCTAAAGCAAATCTTGGCTTGTTTGCTGTGGATGGCAGACCCAGGCTCAGAGCATCCTTTGTGGTTCTGCACGCCCAGGGCACAGATGGGGGAGTTCAGCCTCGGCTCCTCAATTGCTTACTTCAAGGGCAGGTAGAAAGTGCGAGCAGGGTCTGATTCTGGCTCCGTGGTTGTTAATCAGAGTGAGTTTTCCTGCGCTGGCTCAGTTCCTGTCCCCGTAGGAAGTGGGTGAAGTCATGTCTCCCCTCCTGAGCCCTGGGCAGCAAAACTTGCTCTGTGCCAGATTCAGGTTATTCCTATATGGCAGGAGAGAGCAGCTAAACAGACTTCTTCAGTGCAGCACGCTGGGAGCTGGATGTGGAGCAGAGCTTGCCTTGCCCTGGGTCAGGGAGGGGTCTGGCTGCCTTGTTCCCCCGCCGCTGAGCTTTGCTGCCTGGCCCTGGAAGCAGGGGGTCCCCAGCACCGTTTCCTCCCCATTGCTGCTTGCTAGGCGTGGGGCAAATGCCAGCAGCCTCGTAGAATCATAGAATGATGGAGGTTGGAAAAGACCTTGAAGATGACCAAGTCCAACTTAACCCCGGATTGCCAAGCCCACCACTAAACTGTGTCCCGAAGCACCACATCTGTGTGTTTGTCAAACGCGTCAGGGGTGGTGATTCCAGCCTGCAGCGTGGAGAAGCAAGCCCTGCCGGAGCCGTCTCCTCCCTGGCAGGCTCCCGCCAGCCCCCCAGTCCCGAAGGCTGGCCAGCAGCTGCTGCTTAGGCTGCCCGCACGCGGGGGGCTGCTGCAGGGGGGTTTGGTACTGAGCACCAGAGAGCTACTGGGATGTGTGGTTTGGGTTGGTCAGTAAGCGTGATGAGCTGGCCTCAGATCTTCCCCTTCCTCTAAGCCAGCACCAACACTTGCAGGATAGACAAGATCTCCTTAGGGCAACGTAAGCATAAAAAATAATAACAAAAGAATTTCTTGGGTAGATCTGGAAGAACTGGCTGGGGATCACTGTATTTAGTGCGGCAGCAATGCTCAGGGTGGCAGGGGATGTCAGAAGAGGATCTGGGTCTTCTGCCCTACGCAGGACGGCCTGAGCCACTGCCCTGAGGTGCCTCTGCCCTTCTCGGTCTAACCACAGGCAGCTTCTCTGTGCTGCAGCAGCCTCTGGAGCTGTGAGTGATAACCGCCAGCTTGAGAAAGCACCGAGGTTTCATCACAAATGGGGGAAAATGAGGCATGAGATCACAGGAAAAATCAAGGCATATGAAACACGATTAACTAGGGAGCTGATGTGGAGCTCTTCAGTCACCTGTGGCACGACAGAGAGTTTGGTGTGGTGTGTTAGAGCCATTTGGGTTTGGTGAAGATGACGGTAACTACAGAACCGGGTGTGCTCGGCTGGCAGCAGGGCAAGCACAGCCTGTGCATCTCGGCCGCGGTGGGAAACTGTGGTAGGGGCTGCATCGCGTTGCAAATGGGCCGAGGGGAATTGTCAGGGGCGTTGCTGACTGCTCAGCTCCTGCACAGATCAGCATGGGGTTCCCAGCCGGGAATGTCGGTGTGTTGGGGTGCTGAATCCCTTTCTTCAGCTGAAATTGATGCTGGGCTTAGCTGAATCAGCTTACGTTGGTAAATGAGGCCACCTCTGCAAGGGCTTGGCGGTGTGTTAGTGGCCACTGTACACACGCAGGAAGCTCATTAAATCCCAGCCCTACGTGTTTATTGATGTTTGAGGCTGAACACCTGTGGGCATCTCAGCTACTCGCAAGAGTAAAACATTACCTTGCTGTGATATTAGTCTGTGGTTTTGTGTAGACTTTGGAGAAGACAACCACCTCTGCATGCCTCTCTTCTCTTTCCTTTAAGAACCCCCTTTCTACCGAAGGTCCTGTCATCTTGCCAGGCTGGCACTGCCATCAGTAGCTTCCAGGAACTTGTTTGAAAACAAAATGAAAATCCTATTGGCTTAGCCTCTAGATCAAGCCTTTGTCTTTTCTCTCTGCAAACCCACGGATGGATGTGGATAGGCAGCAGGGTTTAGCTGAAGTTCAGCCCTTGCTGTGTTGTGTTTCACGTTCCTGAGATCACTCAGATTGCTGAGCCCTTGCGGTTTGTACTGACTCCAGCCAGAGCAGAGGAGGCTCAGGACTTGCCAAAAGTCTCGGTTTTGGCTGTTTTGTTCATCCCCAGAAGCAGACTTCCATGTGACGCCGCCTATCCCATTCTTAGCCTGTGAAGGATATCTGGAGAATGTAGTTTTCATCTCTTTGCAGGGCATCCTGGAGTGCAGCTTGTCTCTTCTATCATCAATGGAAATCACTAGTATGTTCTTAGGTGCCATGAACCCTGGATGCGTTTTGGGGCAGAACTGACCATTCATTAGTCTCCTTTCCTGGTGGATCAATCAACGTCTGCTGAGAAGCAGAAGAGTAGCTTGAAGGGTGATTGATATATGAAGTGGCGTATTAAGCATGTCTTTGCCAGGCAATCAGGATGAAGGTTCCTGCCCTGTCTTTCCCCGTGGGCCAAAAGCAGTGTTTCAGTGATCAGCAACCCCAGCGTATCATGGCTGTAGTACCAATAATGATTATATATAGCCCACGGCATCCTGGATATGCGGCAGCGCTGTCTTGTGTTATCCAACAGTTTCATTGTCCTTTCAGTCCATTCTGCGAGGCTCCTTCACACTGGGCAGCACAAAGGCTCTGTGCTGGCTCCCAGATATTCCTGCGCTGGAGTATTTCATCCCGTAAGAAAGCCAACAGCCCTTCCTAAGCACAGTGCGGAGGAGGTAATGGGGAATCCTTTGGGTGCTCCATTACAGGAGGATGCACAACAAGGAGCCTGGTGGAAAGCAAGGTGACTCCTAAGTGCAGGAGAGCCGTCTGAAGAGCCTGCGACCTGTCCCGTAGACGCTGTGGCTGGTCATTGCTCTCCATCTCCCTTTTCCTGCCCATCTGTTGTCTCACGGTGGCTTGCAGTGCTCTGGGGTAGCAGATCCTTTCCTTGCGATGGGCTGCATGGGCTCAGAGGGGGCTTTGCTGGGGGCTTTAGCTGTTGACAGCATCAGCTGTGGCAGCAGTGATGATTAGGGTGCCCTGAGCTTTGTTGTAGCCTGGGCAATGGTCCTGTAGAAACCCCTGTGCTGGCAGCAGTTATTTAATGGTGAGGTTTATAAACAAGCTGCTCCTAGGGCTGGAGTAACTAGCACGATGGTTTTAATGATGTCTGAAGGTAGCTCATGAGCACTGCCTCAGAGAAGCACTTAAAAATGACTGTCGCTGCCCTGTGTTTTGCTCTAGTGCTGGAAATACGAGCGTGGGGACTGACAGGTGGCCTTTGTCAGAGACCCAGCACACTTTGTAGGTGATGCCATTAG
The DNA here is from genome assembly GCF_023638135.1 of Falco biarmicus. Classification (NCBI taxonomy): domain Eukaryota; kingdom Metazoa; phylum Chordata; class Aves; order Falconiformes; family Falconidae; genus Falco; species Falco biarmicus. The sequence goes on along the minus strand of NC_079295.1, from coordinate 507,584 downwards.
CTTCCTGACAGCAAAACAGCTCAGAGCAGCGCTCCTGACTCTGACCGAGGTAGCTCTGTGGGAGGTGCAGCCAAAAGCATATGGTGGGGAGGGCTGGATCCAGCCGCAGGGGACTCCTCTCGCTTTCCAGAGATCGTTAGCCTGGTGAAGTGACTCCCTTCTCCGGTGGTGAAGTGGTACCAGCAGACCTTTGCATGCTGTTTGAAAAACCAGAATATGCTGGTGATGGTGAGGCAGTTGGGTATCGTGATAGTAGCAGGAGCAAAAGAACTGCTCAAAGGGTCGATGTGGAGGTACAATGACACTTCTGAGTGAAGAGCTCGGCTTTCGTTGCTTGCTTGTATTTTCAGTGAAAAAGCAGCAGGACCTGTCTCTTTTAGAAGAGGTGAGAGCCAGGCATAGTTTTCTGACAAACTGGGCAAATTAACTTAAACTTGCTTTCCCTGTTACCCAAATATTCTGAACCTGACTGTCATGCACTCCTAAAAAGGTTTAAAATCCAAATTCAGCGAGGAGGGAGTTACAGGGATAGAGGGAGAATATTACGGTGAGGACGAAAGGCAGCAGAGTGCTGTTTTGTTTCTCTTCAGTCTAATCCATCTGGCTACCAGCTTCCTAATATTTAGAGCAGTAATCGATGGAGGAAGGTACTGGCTGTTGAATGCTGGGAACGCATTCTTCATAAAACCTGAAATTTGTTTTGAAATCTTGTTCAAGGGTTTGCTTAATATTCGGAAAGATATTTTAGCTCTTCTGTAAATTCCCTCTCCTCCTGCACAACAGGCCCCCCAGAGGACGACCCAGTGCTGGGTTTCTTACTTTCAGATAGTTAAAAGTTACCATGATGTGCTGAGATACCGGTGGCCATAGCCATGCAGATGGATGCTGGAATAAAACACGGTGGTGTTCCCGCTGTCTCAGAGAGCATCGCTCAGGAGTGCACAGCCCAAAGCACCTGCTCTACTGCTGTGTAAGAAGCCTCTCTTTTAATTTCAAGTTCAGGTGTTGCTTTGTTCAGGTTGCAGAGTGAGCTGTGTCCTGCTGTCTCTGGGAAATACGTCAAAAGCATGTAAGAATGAGAGAGCTGACAGCCTGTAATAAGATCATCGTGTTGTGTAAGTAACGATAGGGCAGGTACGTCTGGATTCAGTAAATGTGCTTTCATGGCAGCAAAGCGTCCCAAAGCACAGACCCACGGACATTACCCCATCAGGTGAAATACCTAGGGCTACATTGCTGGTACAGTACAGAGATTGTTTTGTTGTTGTTTTTTTCTTTTCCTCCAGACTTATATATTAAACCATCAAGAGTCTTAAATAAATGTCACATCTAATTTGGCACCCAGGCCATGAAGCCTGCAGCTGCCCTGGGCCAACCCTGACAGCTCTGCTGTGTCAGTTTATCTGCCTGGCAGAAAGACCTGCTGCTCCCTCCTGACTCGCTGGCGTCTGCACGCTCTCGTCTGTACCGGGAGGTTTGTGGGTTTACACAGTCAGCACGATGCCAGATCCTTCTCTCTGTGGTAGAAGGTGCTCCGGCAAAGCCCTCCAGCCTTCAGAAGCGTCCTCGGTGCCTGCAGCCGGGAGTGTAAGTGCTCTCCAGGAGAGCAGCAGTAGGGGATGCTTAGCAAAGCGTGTAGAAGCAGGCAGTGCATATGCTTTCTCCCTCGTGGGCCTTGGAGGCAGCATTTTTCTGTGCTGGAGGCTTTATTCACGTCTTTGTTTAATCGCTTCTGATGGTTTTACCTTCCAAGCCTTTGTCCAGTTGCTTTGTGGATTTATAGCGATGAGCGTCTGTAGGCACCTATGGCAGTACGTTCCAAAGGAAGGAATATTCCTAGGAAAAGTACTAGAACTACTTTTCTCTCATTTTAACTAATACCATTTCAGGCCCTCGGGTTCCTGTTTTACAACAAATTGTGACAATTTTTTCCTTGTTCACTTTTTCCCAGGCCATTCATACTTCTACAAACCTGCCTATCTCCTGTGTTGTTTCTAGGTTGAGGAATCCTGTTCAGTCTTCGTATAGAAGCTGCTCTGTACTTCGGAGAAGGGCAGAAATTTCAAAGGCTTCAGGTTGGTTTTTAAGATCAGAACTATACCCATTATTTCAAGACCCACCTGGCCGTGGGTTTAGACAGCGAGATCATGATAGTTTTCGTGGAGTTCATTTTGCAGTAGTTGAAGATGTCAACATCAGGCTAGACAGGAACTCCTTGACAGCTGAGAAGACCTACATCACGCTGTCAAACCACAGATCCGTGGTCATCCACAATCGGAGTAAAGTCATAGCCCACTCCAGTGGAAGGCTTTTGTTAGTCAAGAAGGGGAGGATCAGGAGAACCTGAGGTTCGTTGGGAAGATTCATTTCAGTAAGACAGGCTGCCCAAGGGTAAAACTAACGTACGGCCTCAGAGGGATGTTGGTGCTTTTTTGAATGGCGTAGGACAAGTAAACCATCCACGACACCAGGGTGTCCCCCCCTGGGCTTCAGGGTAATGGAGCTCAGTGCTTCCCATTCCGGTTCCATCCATGTTCCAGCTCATGTTTTGGGGAGGAAAGGTTGCATTTCCTCGGAGAGCAAATTCCCATCTGTGGGAGCCCTAAGTCAGTGAGGCCAGGTCCCTGGGCTCGCAGAGGGTCTGTGAGGCTGAGGAAGGTGTCGGCACTCCTTACCTGGGACTGCGTTGAGCGGTAGCACCTAACAGCTGCAGGCAGCGTACCTGCTGTGATATTCACTGCAGTTTCTTCCCCTCCAGCTTTGATAAGATGGCAACCTTCTTCAGCCTTCTTGTCCAGTAGTGCGCAGGGCAGGGTGCTTTGCTGGCCCCGAACGTTGAGGCCATCCGGCTGTAGGATGCTGAATTGCCTTGCGCTGTCCCGGCTTCCAGCACAGCGAGGTATCCCTGCCCCTTCTCCGGGGCTCGGAGAGTTCGGAGGTGGAGGGTTCTGCGGGGAAGGCAGGGCAGCACAGGACTTGGAAGTGCCTTTGGGCGTCAGCACCTGTGTCTTCGTGGTGCTGAGAGGTGGGGCAGGCTCTCCACAGGGTGTCTCTGAAGCTTTGAAATTCCATTTGGGGCAGCAGGGAAACACTTCTAGCCCAAGGGGATGCACTGGAAAAGACACTTAAAAGCTGGGGTGATTTAGGGAGTCCTTGTGTGCCTTCTCAGAGCTGAATGGCTGTAGGTGTATAGGAGTTAGTCTGAACCCAGAGCTGGTCAGGAAAATGCCTTCAGCTGGAGAACTTTTTGAGGGCTTCTGAGCAAATAAAGTTCAATGTAATTAGGTCAGAAATGCCTTGAAGGCCAAAACTAGTTTTCCACTCTTCTCTGTTTTTAATTGCGCAGTGTGTGACTTCTGTGCAAGATCAGTGTGTTAACAGAAAAAGTCTCATGACCTTCTCTTAGTACGTCCCTGCGCCATTCTTTTAGCATCTCTTCCCACCTGCCTATCTCAGATGGGACCCTGAGTGATCCTCTCTCCCCTCAGAAGCAACCAGGTTTCCCCACAGTTAACTTCAACCCAATTTTTTTCCAATGGCACTTGATCTTATGCCAGCTCGTGTTCTGTACTCTGAGCAGAGTGCTTTGTTCTTCCTTACTTGCAGTCTTAGGGGTGGTCATAGCTCCGAGGCCTCTGTGCTGCTGTAGCAGAAGCTTTTGAGATGTCAGAGCAGAGAGGACCTTTCCAATGGGAGGAGGCAGTTCAGCACCCTGCGCTTGGCTGTCACCCCAAAAGACCTGGATCATCACAAGGTCTACCCAGGGGTTTGCTCTGTCTCCCTCCTGCAGGACTTTCTGGGATTCAACAATGGAATTATTGTCTGTTGATGAAGGCTTAGTTGAGGGTTGCTCATCTCGGTGCCTGGAAGCCCCCCTCATGCACAGCGCTGTAGGTCAGCCGTGGAAAAACATTTCTCATGACACTCCACAGGGAGCAAGCCAAAGAAAGTATTTTTGGCACTGGTGACAGCATTTGCCCGAGGCTCTGTCTGCGTGCTGCTAGTAATGTCCATGGCTGTGTTTCCTTTCTAAATGCATTGGAATTTAGCTGGGTGGTGATTGCGGTCCTGTTTATACCACGTTGCCCTGATGTGCTGTGTATGGAGCCTTCCCCTCATCCCCCTCGAGTAGTCACCTTCTGGTCCTTGGTGGCCAGGGGACTGGAGCGTGAAGGGGGCACATCCACGTGCCAGCTGGGAAGCAAGTGCTCTGCAGCAGTGCTCCCTTCTCACCTCTCGGTTGCGAGCTTTAAACACTAGAATGATTGCTGCTACAACTACCGAGTGAGGGAGAGGTGACCTGTGTCAAAGCTCTGTGGAGAAGGCCAAAAAGAGAAAAATGTTGCAGTGGTTCAAGGCTGGATGTAAGGGTTTGCATTCAGAGATGCTGGTCCTGCCTTCGTTATTGGGTGATGCTAGGCAAAGTCCCTTCACCTCTCGGGGCCTCTGTCTTCATGCATATAAACCCATTAATTTCACTGAAGTGATGCAATGCCTGAAAGTCCGTGAGTTGGCTTTTCAAATGCTCTGGGATCCTCTGCTGGATGGCAGTGTAGGCAGTGGAGCAGATCTAGTTTGCTTATCCCTGCCAGTCCAAAAGGGAAGGTAAAAAAGACTGATGCTGGTAACCTGCAGCTGAATCCCAGCTGCTCTCCCCTTGCCAGCGAAGCACTGCAGTGTGTGCTCCTTCATCTTCATCCATCTCCCCAGAGCACCTCTATGGGAGGAAAAGCCATCTGAGGGTGTTGGTGGGTTGTCCATTAGTCGTGGCAGTAGCTTTGAGCCAGGAGGCTCTCCTGAGGGCTGCTAGCTTTCAAAAACCTCCTCTTAGCTCGTGAGTGTGGCGTAAAACTACCTGCCATGCCAGCGAACAAGTGATAACCTGATCTGCTTGGGACCCCGTGGCTTGGGGTCAGCCCCTTGCTGAGCTGCTCCTGCTGTTCCTCCCCCAGTGCGTGGCTGCTCCTGCGCTTACGCGACAGTCTCTGCAAATATGTTGTTTATTAAATGATCTGCTTGGTTTGTGTCTCCCCATGGCTGCAGGGGCTGTCTCAGGCTGCAGAAGCAGGAGGAGAATGAGAGGGATTCTTTTCTCAAGCAGCGTGCAATGGACCCCACGCTCCAAGAACGCCTTTCCCTTCTCTCCCGTGCCTTCCAGAACCAGAGGGCAAAGGTGCGAGAAGACTCTATGCTTTTCTCCAGTGATATTTTTGCCATTGAGCCGGTGGTAAGCAATAGCTGAGAACCTCTCTTCCTCCTCCTCCTCCTCCCTGAATGAGGTCACTTGGCAGATACCCGCGTCAGCGTCTTGATGTGCCGAGAGGGAAGACATGAGGTTTCTAGTGAGGCTGGGAGAGGTTGTTGCAAAAAGCGTTTCTAAACAGTGAGCTCCTGGCAGGCGGCGAGAGCCTGCCTAAAGCTGAGCTCTGCTGCAAGGGCTATAAATTAAGGGCACTTCATAAGTGTCCTTACAGTGTTCAGGGGTACTGATTATTATATATAAGGGCAGGCCTTACACGTAGCGTATGGGGATTAACCATGGGCATTAGTTCACCTATTGAAGAATGAAAAGGTCCTCTATGGAAAGGAGGCCAAGTTCAGCGCGTTTAATCACGGAAAGACCAATCCCTTCATATAATCTGGATTTATACCATGTGTGACTCTCCCTCCCAGCATCGTCTGTGAGCCTGCACGCAAGGCTGGCAGCTTTAAACGAACTTTTTGAGTTTCATTGCAGACTTGGAGAAAACTTTTTGCTTTTGTGTTTACGCAATCAAAACCTCATGTCCTTCAACGAAACAGAGCCCTGACTCTGAGTATTTGCATGGTCTGAGATGAAGAATGCCTGCTGCCTGAGCAATGCAAAATCCCTTCTCATCCTGTTGCAAACGCTAGAATAATCCGAGCCTCTTCTTTCTTTTATAGTAGGTGAAACTATTATTTTTTTTTTTTTAAGGAAGGGGATCTTGTTCTCTTCTTGGTTACTCCTATAGCCCGAATGAGGCTGAGAGCCCCCCATGTGAGCACAGCTGCAGTTTCACACCACTGCAGCTGAGAGCAGCATGATGGGACCAAGAGCCTGTGTCAGAGCAGCAGGGGTATTGCAGAGAGCGGGAGCCGATCGCCTGAGCTGTGCCAGCTGGTTTTGGAGCATGTCCCAGGGCTCCTGCTTCATTACAACTGGGCTAGGTCTCCATAACGAGCTTAACCTGCTCTTGGGCTCCTGAAGTGCATTAGGGTGAGGTCCAGCAGCCTGGCTGCCCGCTGAGTCCTGGTGCTCCGTGTAGCGCTGTACGGACCCAGAGTGTAGCCTGGCCTCAAGTCTTGAGTGGAAACCTTTTCTGAATGGCTGTGTTGATGTTACAGTTTGCTTAGGACTGGGTGTAAGTGGGATACTACAGGAGTCGTTCCCCTCCTGTCCTGTTCAGCGTTATCAATCTTTAGATTTCCATTAATTCCATGATTTGTGGAACAATGGGTTTCACATTCATAGTTTTGCTGATGTCTGTCTTCCCCCCTGGCGTATGGGTGTTTTCACATCAAATGTTAGTCTTTTTTCCTATCAATTGTAAAATCTAAAAATCCACTGCTGCTGACTTCCACAACCTTCTCCCCGGTGAGAGTCCCGTAACTTCTAGCATGGACAGAGACCCTTCTTGCAGCGCCGTGTAAATCTGCTGGAGGGGCCCCACCAGAGCTGGGACCTTGCTGCCTCGGACCTTCTGGCCAAAAGCGGCGGCTGCTCTTCTCACCTATCACCTGTGGTGCCTGGGAGCACCCTATAGAAAGAATCAAACCCTTGGAACAAGTGGCTGGAGGTTCCCAGAGGTTAGGAGGCCGCTGGAGGGACGATAGCCTTGGAAAGGCTCTCTGGGCAGGGTGGCTTTGCAGGGTTTGTGCAGCAGCTTTGCTGTGTAAGCGGGCCGTTAGCTGCCAGGGGTTGCTCTCAGTGGAAGCTGCAGCAGGCTGTTTCAGCCTGTATAAGGTTAACTTGCTGATGAAAATAATAAGAGAAAAGAGGAGGAGTGGTTTTGCAGTCAGCCTGTGACCATGAACGTTTTGAGCAGCTGTCCAAGCCTGTGGGAAACAAGCTGTTCTGTAACTCTGACTTCCTGAGTGCATCTCGAAGTTGATTTATTTTTGCAAAGACGCATGGTATGTCAGCAGAAGCATCTGTGGTAGAAGCCCAGGTGGCTCTCAAAGGACAAAGTCCTTGCTTTTTGCTGCACCTTCCCCACCACAGCTTAGCTATAAGTCACAGTACAGACACGTGGGAGCTGACTCCTTGGAAATGGAAACCAGAGGAAAGGGAGGAAAAGGATTTGTAATCATTGCTCTTACCTTGACAAGTCATCACTGTCTTGTCATTGCCTGGTAGCGACTCCTCAGTGCCACGTGTCAGCTCTGAGCCGATGGAGGTGGTCTTCAAGATGTGCAGGTTACGCAAGTGCTACTGCTGTTGGTGCAGAGGTTGGGCCAGGAGATAACAGCGATATTTGTTCCTGCAAACGTCCACCTCAGCTGAGGTGCCCAGCTGGTCCCCATCCAAATGAGAGGGGACTGCAGAGCACTTTGGTTTTTGGCAGAAGGCGCCATCTCCAGTGGGAGCTATGGTCCATCCCTCCGCTCGCTGTGGGTTCGGTTATTGATGGGAAGGGGCAGATACTGGCTTTGGCGCTGCCTTTTCCCTGAGTGCCCTGAACTAACAGGATGCACTTTGGGGAGTCACTTCAGTACTTGTGTTGCCAGCTCTGCCTTTGGGGGTTTTGGTGTGCTTTGAGCAGTGATTTCCTTTCCATGGATCACCTTCTCCCTCCACCAAACAAAGCAGGCCGACAGTTGGTGGTGCCCCACTTTCCAAGACCAGCTTTTTCCTTTTCAGGCTGGTGGAGGTTGAGGAGATTCGCATTATTTAGGGGCTGAGGGAGGGGAAATAGGATCTGCATCTATTTATGGTTGGTCTCCTTATTGAGGTCACTTCTGTAGCGGTGAGTCATGGTGTGCCGTCCCCTCGGGTATCACGTTGGCATATGCTGTAGCAAAGCCAGGGCACAACAGCAGGAGTTTTTGTGCTGGATCATCATACATCCACCGTCTGTATTTTATGCCACCTGCCAGCTGCAGCCTGCCTGAGGCTGACATTAAGCCAGAAGTGTTGCAATATCGTGTTCACAGCACTGCATAGTTGCATTTCTGCCCTGGCAAGCATCCACGGTAGTTTTCCATGATCTGACTCAACTGCCATCTTACGGAGAATATGCTAGCCGCGGCAGACCGCTGGCTCCTGCCGTGTCCTAGGGCTGGTACGCCTATGTAGCAGTAGCCCGCAAGGGTGAGTAGTGAAGTGTATCCTTTTAACCAGCAATTCTTTCTTCCCCGTGGGGTAGCAGGAATGTGAGGAACCTTTCCAACAGCCTATTTTCATTTCCCAGGAGAAATAGGTCACAATATTTTCCAGTTTTATGGTCTGACATACAGCAGTAATGAAGGGAGAAATGACAAAGGTTTCCCAAAACAGTCATGTCCTTCACAATTTTTTTTTAGCCACAGAATAGTAGAATAATGTGTAACTGATGATTTCTTCTTGCCCTCTCCCTTTGAGTCAAACAGTCTGGCGTGCAGCTTCACTGACAATACAGGGAAGCTGATTGTGGCCGTACTGCCTGAAGTTTCTGTCCAAATACGTTGAATCCTGGAGAATGGTGATTTCATGTCAGAAGCTCAAGAGGTTTGAGTCTGTTAACTGCTGGTGCAGGTTTTCTTGGGAGTGAGGATATGAGTGCAAGGCTCCATCAATAATGCTGCGTTAGGATTGTTGCAGAGAGCTGTGCGGGTGCATATGAATGGATGGGTTGTGTTGCTCGTCCGTAGGCTTGTCTCCTCTGATGCCTTAGAGCAGTCTCATCTGACTGTGCCTTGGGATCCAGCAGCACCCTGGATGTAGGGAGATATGTCCCTTACCAGGATCTTACTGCACCGCTGACTGGCTTCCTGGAGCATGGCAGGACATCTGGTGAGTTATACAGCGTACAGAGAGATGCCAGCAACACTGCAGCGATCACCGTGGTCTCGGTGGTGTTGGGCAAATCATCCCGCTGGGGCCTCGGCCGCTGGGAATAACACCTGCAGGGACCCATCGCCACTCCCTCGCTGTTTGAAGATTTACGCTTGCAGGGTTCTCCCAGGTTCTTGCTGAAGCTGGATTTTTTTTGTGCAGCGGAAGTTCACCATTTTGGTGTTCGGTTTGGGTTATTTTGAGCCAGGATCACATTCTAGTGTCAGAGAAATGCCACGTGGGCACTGACCCAGCTCCGGTTCCGCTTCCGACAGCAGCGGTGATGCAGGAACGGGAGGAGGCCAGGACAACTAGGGCTTTGTGTCATGGGCAATGTCTCATACCCCCTGTGGAGACCTGCAGGCAGCTGGAGCAGATTGCAAAGCCCTGATATTCCTCTTCTGCCAGTTGTTGCCTGCAAGCAGAGGGAGGCTTGGACAGTGAGCCCTGGCCGGGGTAGCCAGCCCTGACGGGACCTTGCCTTTGTTTGTGAGCTGGTTTACAGATCTCTTCTGCAATGATGAAGGCAGGCGTGGTTTTCTTTCTTTCTGTCTTTGTAACTAAGAATGGAAAAATCCATTTGACTTGCTAAATCTCTTCTGATCTGAGAAGACGTGTTCACATGGCTGTAGTGACACAGGGATATAAGGGAAGGTTTGGAGGGAAACCGTATCTTTTCTTTAGGTCAGCTGGCACTTCTGAAGAGATCCTTGATATGCCAAAGCCAGCCAGTTTAGTTCCTTTATTATAGCCCTAATTAAAAAAAAAAAAAAAAAAGGCAAGCCTTTACCGGGTGCTAGTAAAGGTAAGGGACTTAATTTTTTTCACAGCTGCTTCCAAAGTCTTACACATTTTGTAAGTGTTGTTTGCTCCTTGCTCGTCATTGATGCTCTAAATAAAGGCTTACAGGGCTGTGGTTGAAAACAAGAAATGTAACGTTTGTAAGTAAATGATTTGTTGTCTCCTGTCTTAGGAGGGAGATGTCTGGCCAAATTCTTCAGTTGAAATTTACGTGATCTTCAAACCCCGAGAAGCCAGAGTGTATCAACAGTCTGCTGCGACATCTCAGGTACAGCTCCTTTCTCCTCCTCCTGCTACCCACAGCAAAGGCGAGGCACAAATACTCTTCCAGCCCAGTTGGTTCCCACGGAATTCCTAGGAAGAGCCGGTGGTCAGCAGGGCAGTGCCAGCACCTTCCTGCTGTCCCCGTGGCTCCCAGCTGGTCTGTGCAGAGCCAGGGCTTAGCGCGCCTGGCTCCGACCGCTGATCCCAGAGCAGCCAAAGCAGCGAGCTTTCATACCATGCATTCGTTGTGCTGCAAGGTGTTTGTAAAGGCAGAGAGGTACACAGCAGAAGAGCTTTGGTGGACGAGCACTAAGCCCCTATAGACCTCCAGGATGAGCCTTTATTACGTGGATGCACCATCGGGCTCCTGAGGCGGTAGGAGCTGAGTGAAACGTGCTCCCTGCCCCTGGGTCACCTCCCGCTCTCCAGGCGCTGCCAGACCGTAGTGGCTGAGCCCTGCTGAGCGCAGGGTGTCTGTGAACGTGCCACACGTGTGCTGCTGTCCCTGCGTGGGAATCGTCACCTCGTGGCTCAAGTCTATGCTTCATCTGGGTCGCGTGTTACAGGGCTCGCTGTCCTCAGCAGGGTGAGCACCCTCCCCAGAAGTCAGAGTGCGAGCAGCCTGCTAGACAAGCTTTATGCTCCTCCCGGCTGACAGAAGTGCTGTCGGGTCTTTTTCTGGGAGCGGTTATCACTGACCCACCGAGTTATGCCGCCTTTGCCCTTACAGAGGTGATGGCCTTGCTGTGCTGGCACGGGGCAGGGAGTGCTTGCAGCAAGCTCCGTGGTTCAGGTTACCTTGTCCTTCCTCTCCGTCCGTGTGGTGCTGCTTGAGGTGTTTTTCAGGAGTGGGAGGTCCCTGTCAGATTTCCATCCAGGGAACGCTCTGGTTTTCCCCATCTAAGAGGAAGGAGGTGCGAGGCCCGTGGTCCCCAGCAGCCAGGCTCCCGTTCTGGAGGGTGCTGAGATCACTAACCCAGCTGCTTCGAGCCATTCCTTACTGCTCCAAGCTGACAGATACAAAGGCCATGAAACAGCTTTTTATTGATACGGTAATTGCGCAGGGTTTACTTGGCAAATGCCACCTACAGTAATTAACCAGGGCTCGTGTTAACAAACCGCCTTCCTGGCCGCCAGCTGCAGTTGTTAGAGCTGTGGAAGGAAAGGCTTGATTTAAAAAGCTGCTCCCAAGGGAATCCTGGCTCAGCGCTGTGCTCCTGGCCCTGGGATTTTTGCTGTGGTGGTGGGGCTGTCCATCACTTTGCTGCAGGGATCTCCAGGGGTTGTGCCTGGAGAGCTTTTGTTGTTGTTGTGGCAGAGAAATAGGAAAATTACTTACATGCAACCTGGGAGTTACAGGAAACAGAGCTGGGCAAGCGATCAGTGTTTAGAAAGAGGAGCCTGCTCTGGAAAAACCCTCGTGGTCCCTCAGGAGATCTGAACTCTTCCATGGGCCCCTTGGGAGAGGACCTCAAGGAGGTCACCATCCCTCACAAAACAGAGCTGAGCCGCTCCACATCGTCAGGGTGGAGACTGTCCCAGGGTGCAAAAAGAGTTTAAAGAAGAAACCCGTGATCTTTAACTAGGGAGTCATTAATTTTGCTTCTTGACGACTCTGAGCAGTGTGACAGCCTTCCTCGTGCATTTGCATGCCAGTCACAGATCCCTTTGGAGGACGATTTGCAGACAGCGTGTGCCCCTTGCAGGGAATATTTAGAAGCTTTGCCCTAGTGCAGCACTGTGAAATTGCAGTTGGATCTCGAGCCCCACGGGGAAGTGGCTGGCCTCCATGTGTGTTTTTGCAGTTGCCTCCATAAATTGCTTAGCCGAACGCTTCTGGATCAGGTGATTTACAGAACTCATCAGCACTGTGCAACTTGCAAAGCCAGCGGTTAAGAAGTGGTTTGAAATTTGTTTTGTTTAAGCTCAAAATGAACTTTCTTAGTTATTCATGCAAATAAAGCCATGGCTCTTGAGTGCTGGAAGGAAGCCCGTGGTGGGGGGGCTCAATCACCTAAAATTCTTTTTTTGTTGTTTTTTTCTGGATATGGAAATGTACTGGGTTACATCTGATTTCTTCCAAAACCCATTTCTAAGCCGCTTTTGCAGGGAGAAGCAAAATCCTAAGTGCTGATCCCTCCTTCACTTGCCGTGTCCTACATCGTGTAAAGCTGGATCTCTGTGTTCATGTGGTTGGTTGAGAATCACGTTCAAAACCAACCTCAAAACCTGGGGACGTTCCGTGGGCAAAAAAATGAGTGCCAGAAAGCAGCAGAAGTTAGGGACTTGGGAAACAGTTCTGTGCTGTTGGGCCACCCACACCCCTGTTTCTTTGAATGCCGAGTTGTAATCCCTCCATGATGTGCCAAGGTGTTAACCCGACTGAGATCCGAATTCTCACTCCACAGAACCAGGTGTGGCTTTGGGACTGAGGACAAGGAGGCTGCGGCCCCTCCATGCCCTGGTCCATGTGCTCTGGGACACGCTGTGGTGGGGGCATCACACGGTCCCAGCCCGGGGTACCCAGGCCTTGGCCAGCGGCTGGGTGCTCCTGGAAGCCCCAGCTGCTAGCGAGGAGCGGGACATACTCTCTTTTTTCTTTCTTTTTCTCTCGGCTGTCCTGAATGGTCTGTATTTTACTCTGCTCCTCCTCCTTTCAGGAGAGCACTCTCTGAGGTTCACCTGGAAGGAGAGAGCGTAAAACTCCCAGGGTTTCCTAAAGTTCCAGCATCAATGTAGGGGCAGAAGAAAGGATAGCTTCCGCAGACCTTCCAGGAGAGGCTGAGGGCCTGCTGCAGAAGGGAAAGAATGGCCACTGATTTTTTTTGATGATAGTGGCCGTGGGGCATGCCTCACCCATGATTATGGGCAAAACTTGTCCCTTGGAAATCTTTGTCATTTCCTAAGAGCTTTGATGGTTTAGAACATCAAGTTTTTAATGAAAATTAGGCCACATGTGATGCAAGATGGAAAAATCTTCTGAACAGCGAGCACCCAGTACTGCCTCTTTTCGGGTGTCTGTGCAATAGAAGTACACAGCCCTCTGATGCGTGCCTGAGCTGTGAAGTGTAACTCATCTCTGCTGTCAGCTGGGCTGCGGCTGGATCCGCTGAAAAACCACTGAATTCAGCAAAAGCTCCCTAGCTCTTCCTTTCTGGCTTTGGATGTGATCAAACATCCCCGTGCCACGGTTGCAAGCCCAAAGTCAGGGATCACTGAAAAGGCTGTTCCAGGAGGGTTTTTTCCGAGTTGTGATCTAGTCACACGTGGGCTGCTCTTTGCAATAAGAAGTTGGTTTGGACATTCTGGAATGACTAAGCAGCAGACTTTTATAAAAAAAGGAATCAACTTTCAGTCCCTAAGCTTTAGTTAATGGTGGGTGTCACACAAAAGGACCTCAAAGGATAGAGGAATAGTTTTGCACAAAAGCCACAGTGACGGTTGTGTACAACTTCTGGGGCTACCTTCTGCTCCTTGTGCTACTCGCTTTCCGTACAAGAGTAGAATGGGATGGCAGTGTTACCGAAATCTCGGAATGAAGAACTTACCGACACCAATGTGATGTAGATAAGCAGACATTTCTTTATGGACGGCCGGGTGCGTGAGCGAGTCCCCTCACGATCGACGCACACCATGGTTCAAAATCATACACCTTGTATAGAACTCATTCATACATATTCATTAAATATCCATGCATAATCGTAAGATTTCCCATGAATCATTAACATACTCTCCTCCCATATCCGATTCTGCGCAGTAAAGGTTAGAAAGGTCCGGAAATGGGTCTGGGGTACGATTTGGGTAGGTGGTATGTGAGTCGGTGGTCTCGATCTCCCCCTGCCGGAATTACCTGCCACTTGAGGTAACTGTTTCTTGGCCAGCAACTATGGGTTGCTTCACTCGACTCTTCCCAGTTCACATAAATTCTCATTTTGACATTTTAGTACATCCTCCTAGGTTACATATAAACAATCATCTCAAATCTTAAGTCTGTTATCTAAGTTCTAAACATTCCTACTAGGTGATTCTGACCAATTCCTCCGGCCTTGGTACGGGGCTGTACAGAGGATTTTCTATAGCCGCTTTTTACTATAACTATAAGTTTCATTAAAATATATTTTCTTATCCTCTTATATTTCTATTACATGATTGATTTTATAAAATCAAATAATCAATCAAATAAAGTCAATCAATCTTAACTTATTAGCAAATCTATAACAGCAGGGGGACCTAAGCCAAAATCTGAGCTAGAATTCAGGCACTTTAGGCTGCTCCAGTGGTTCAAGAAAGGCTTCAGACTGAAAGATCCTGCACTATGCCATCTTAGCAGACTTAAGGAAGAAACTCAGCATCCTGGAGTTCAGCTGTAAGCCTTGTGGTCTCAGTTGCCTTTGCAGCAAGGGATATGTGTGTTAGCAGTACACTTAGAGCTTATCTGGTTTCAGTAGCGAGGAGGCTGGTTTTCCGTAACTGCTCAGTATGCTTCAGGTGGGGCGTCTTTACAAAGCTGAGCTCTTGGTTTGATGGTGGGAACAGGTGAGTGCTGCTCTCTGGAGACCGTAAAGCCCCGTCTTAACAAGGCGCTGCTGCAGGCGGTGAGCCCTGGAGCACCCCGGTACGGAGCCCTACGTTAGGCGCAGGTGGTGGCTGAGATGCTCTGCCTGCTTGAGGCAGCGCTCGGGTGCGCGTGTCGCTGTCAGCAGGCTGCTGGGGTATCGCTGTCAGCAGGCTGCTCTGCCTTGCTTGGGCTCATACTTCTCAGCTCCCGTGCGGTCGTCTCCGATTGCAGCGATACAGACAGCAGATTTTTCTCTCCGGCTCTGTTTTGTGAGCTTTGTGCCTTCTCTGAATGGATTTCAAAGCTCGTTTAAGTGCATGGGAAGGAATTCAGAAATCATGTTTTATATGCAGCATCACTTTCTGAGGGTGCAAACTGATTGCTAAGTTACAAACCAGCCCAAGGGCTCCGTCAGAAGTTAGAAACCAGCCGCAAAGTTGATGTGCTGAGGGAAGAGAAGGGTCCCGTATCTTCTCACGGAGCATCTAGTGCTGGTGCCACCCAGCCCGGAGTCGGGGACTGGCTCTGAGGCTGCCTGGAAAATCCAGGCGAACCGAAGGAATTCTGTACTGACATGGCAACCTCTCCCCAGGCCGTGAGACCAGGCTGCCCCTGCGCATCAAAGGGAGCGGCATAGGGCCCCAGCTGCGCTTCAGCTTTGACCAGCTGGACATCGGGAAGGTTTTTGTTGCATCAGCCCCCAGCTACGAGGTGAGCAGTGGGGCTTGCTGGGGTTGGGGTGGATCCTGATGGCCCCTGGGGCAGCAGTGAGCTTTGTGCACCTGCTGGATTTCTGGCAACACAGGCAGTTATGTGCACGCATTATTTGATGTAAGTTAAATGTGGGAGTTTTTGCAGAATCTGGATAGTTTTGATGGGGTCTGAAAGGTGTGTATGTTGTCCACAAAGCCCCGATCCCTGCGTTTTGGCAACCTCCCTTTGAGACCAGCTGGGAGGCTTCATGCAGAAAATCCAGCCCTTGACACATGATAGCAACACCGGGTCAAAAAGGTCAGGATCCAGAGGCTTTTGTTTCAGCCCTAGATGCACTGCGCCCTGGTACCCTGGCGGTTAAAAAGCAGCTGGAACAAAGGTGTTGTGTTCCGACTCGAGTCCGTTGCAAACACCTTTCAGTGAAGCGCAACTTGCTGGATCCTGGCGCCGGAGGGAAGCCGGGCAGCCTCCCCGCGCAGAGCTGCCCGCGCAGGCACCGGGAGCGCTGTCCCTGCTGACCAGCCTCCTGCCACCCTTCAGACCTGGTGCCCCTCTGGCTCTATGAACAGAGCAGGGCAGTTCTGGAAATGAAGCAAAGGAGCTTTCTGGGTATTTGCCTCCCCCCGCCGATGGTGGCAAGTTTTCTCAAAAAAAAACCAACCAAAAAAACCCCCAAGATACAGCAACTGGAGGCGGTAGAAAATGAGGCAGTACATGGTGCCAGACACTTTCAAAAGCTTGAATGTTGCAGGGAAGGACACGTTAAGGTGTTTTCTTGCCAAAATATTGTGCACTGTATGTATGCATTTTTTAATGCTGATTCTTTATTGATTCTATATATATCAATGTGTTGGTTTCATTACTGGAGAAAATGTGAATAAGTAGATGATACTCCAAGTGCTGTATTAAGTAGCCAGACTGGAGGTAAACTTCAGTGTAGGATCCCTAAGTGCAATTTGTAATTAAGGTGTAAAACATATGAGTAGTTTCCAAGTTACCAGTGCAGAATTTGAATACAGGAATGTTTTCAACAGCAGCTGCAAAATTAAAAAAATAAGGGCTGTACCTCTGCTTCTGTCTCAGTTTTTCTGACAGGTTTTGCGAGGACAAAACTTAGGGAAAATAACTGCCAAGCAGGTAGATAAGTCCACAGAAATGGCCGGATTTCACCTGCAGCCTTCGGAAACTGTAGAGCTTTGCTTTGGGTAGGTTTGGTGACCACCAGTGTGCTGATACTCACAGGCAGGTGTGGGCATTTCTTGCTGAATCTCAGCAAATGCTGCAGGATTGTGTAGCTTGTTGGAACAGTAAATAATGGTAAATTAGTAGATGATGGCTGTGAATATTTATGAAAGAGATTCTTTAGAGCAGGTGGAGCTGCTATGCCCCTCACTCTCATCCTTTCTTGACATGTCTGGTTGAGCAAAGACAAAGAGACTCTCAGATCAAAGAAAAGAATAAAATGCGCCTCACTGACGTACCCTAGCAGAGTCGGGGAGTGCTGCTGAAGCTGGTTATGGGGCTGTCCCAAGGTATTTTCTACATCCAGTAAACTTGCTGGCTGTAACGGGAGCTGAATGTGTTTTGCCCTTGGCAGGACTGGGCTCATCTGGAGCGGGAGCAGTTAGGTGACGATTCGCTGTAATGCTGCGACCGCCCTTTGCTGCTCTTTGGGGCAGGTCTGCATCGCCTTGGTGATGCTGAGCACATCCTCAACCCTGCAAGTCCAAGCGGACTGCTCTGTGTCAGTGGAATAAACCCAGAGTGACTCTGTTTATGTGAAGTTATCACTGGGTTTTTTTGCATGCAAAAACCCAAAGGCAGAAACTGTCCTGTTGTGTTTTCTTTGGCTTCAGCCAAGCAGCAGCACACAGCATCTTCTGCCTTTTGTAGAAGTTTAATTAGAAAACAAGTCAGCCTTCTGTAAGGAAAGAAGATTCCTCATGTATTTCCATTTTGCTTTCTTGCTGCTGCAGGTGATCCTGTTTAACAAAGGAGTCATTGATGCCCCCTCCAAGTTGGTCCTTCCAGCGACCGCTCTGGGCTCCTGCTTCTCCTTTCTCCCCCAGGAGGGCATCGTTTTACCAGATGTCCTCCAAGTCATCCAGATCTCCTTCAGTTCCACCGCCCTGGGGCAGTTCACAGAAGGATTCCGGTTCAGTGTGGATGGGTCCCCTGAGCCCGTGACCTTGACCGTCAGGTGAGGAGGGTTACAGGAGCCTGGGGGGTGCCTCCACAGTAATTCCCACTGCAGACTCCTCTCCTCGAGATGGCATCTGCCTCCTTGCTTTCTGTCTTGCCTTTGTTCCAAGGACCCCTGTCCAGCCCTTATCTCTCATTCTCCAGCCCCACAACTCAAGCTGTTTGTTTCAAATGCTTTTGAGATGCCCACCCACCGGGGCAAGCCGAGCCTCCCTCTTCAGGGGGGGTTGTGCACTGGATTTAGTTCTCCAGGGAGGGAAAAACTCCCAGTTCTTTTGAGTGGAGATGAGCTGGCTGGTGGGACATGGGGCTGCAGAGGAAGGAACAGCGGTGGGAGTGCAGGTGGTTCCTCTCCTACCTTGTGCTCCTTCCTGCTCTGCGAGGACCCCGATCTCCCTTCAGAAGCACTATTGGAAGATGTGGCTGTTGCCATAAAGACTGCCCTCTTCCCCCGTTCTCTTGCAAGCTGCGCTGTTACCGGCTGTAGCGCACAGGGCTCTGGGCTGGCTGCTTGGCCGAGCCCTCTGGGCAGTCCTTCAGGTCTGACTTCCTTGAGCACAGCTCCTGTGTGCTCAGCAGAAACGGCAGTTATTTCCCCCCTCGCTGCAAGGCTCACCCTTGGCAGTTTCCCAGTGTGAGACCCAGTTGTGGCTGGTTTGGAGGCAGTTTTCTATTGTCTTTTGGCAAGTGCTATTTTACGGAAAGCATGTCTGCTCCCTTTGCTCCATCCAGAGTAGGATGCTGGGGCTTGGCAGGTTAAGTCTGATTACGTGAGGTCCTTGGAGAGGGAACCTCATTGCCAGAAGGGGTTTGCTACCTAACTTGTTCTCAGGAACTGATTCAGCTCCAGGAATCGAGAATTAGCATGGGATTGAAACTCCTGAAAGTCAGATTTTGAGTGCTTTTTGATTGTGCAGTCAGAAGATGCCCAAACCATAGGTGATCACTCTTTGCTTGGAAACAGACCTGACGAGGTCCTGAACGCTTGTTCTTTTGCTCTTTAGAAAGGGATGCTGGAACTGGGACACCACGGGTGAGTGCAGGTCCCTCCTGCGGGAGGCTGGGGTCTGTTCATGTGTACGAGAGACCCGGTGGCAGTCCTGTGAATAAAACTAGGAGGCACGGGTCACTGTGCTCCTTGATCTGTATTTGTTTTTTTCACCAAGAGGCAGAGCTGGCATTGATTGGCATCAACCATGAAATTAATGAATGTTGTGCAGCTTCAAGTGCTGATTTCAGTGGATGTTGGTGAGTTTGGGAGTTTGGAACCTCTCTGAATTTAGGGATGGGCGGGCTGGTGTGGTGGCTTCAGGACACTCATGTTTGGTGGTGCAAATAGTCTTGCTCTTGGATGTGTCAGCCGGTGCACTGGTGACAAGCTGATACTTTCCTCCAAGATTCCGCCATCCACTGTGTAGAACTTGTGCTGCGTTTCTCAGTAGATGTCTGGGGCTCCTGTGGATTCATGCCTCAAAATCCTGCACGCATAATGGTAGTGTGGAATAAGGTCTGAGGAAGATGTCCATCTAGCCCGTGGAAAGGCCAGTTCCAGCAAAGAGATACCAAAGCAGGGAACCTGTGGCTGAGAGGGCTAGTTACAATGAACCTGCTTCTGCATGGACAGCTCTGCCCGTCACATGACAGATGGGGAAACTGAGGCACAGAGCCATCACTTGTTCAGGGTCCTTCACTGGGCCAGCAGCAACCTGGGGGTGTACCCTGCCTGCCCTGGTGCCCTGAGCCACCTCAGCAGCTGCCACCTGCTGACCACGTTGCTTTGGCTGCCTCCTGTGCACAGGGATGCTGTGCCGAGCGCAGGGGTGACGGGTTGATTTGAAACCCACCGTGCTGCTGAGACCAGCTTCTATCCGTCCCGGTGGTAACGAAAGCCGAACACTTTGCAGTTCTTTTTAACCAAGCCAGTTCCTCCTCTGCCTTTGTCCTTACAAGGGCTGTGTCATCGGACCGACTTTCCCTTTCCATGTACCTTCCCTCCATTCGGCGACGTCTCCTTTGGTGAGTGTGCCCTGGGCTTGGACCGCTGGTGGGGAGGTCTGTGCCTTACTGAAATGAAGCGCTTTGGGAGCGTCTGTCGCTTGTGTTCCTCCACAGCAGCCTTCAGGGTGTTAGAAACAGGGCTGCCGCTTGCTCAGGTGGTATTTTGCTGCCGTGAGATCAAACAGGACCAAAGGAATAGAAAGTCAGGATTTTCCTGGTGCCCTCAGAGCCTGCTCAGCCCCAACCTCCCAATCCTTGGCGGCAGAATGATGGTGAAAGCCCTTGTCCCAGAAGGGCCCAGGGGATGGGGCTGCAGGAGAAGGGAGTTGGAGCCACACGCTAGCCTGTGGCTGCTCAGGGTGAACGTTCCTGTTGCAAGGCGAGGACACCACTTACCCACTTGACCTTTAGTGTGAGCTGTTAATTTGTGCTGTGAGGGCTCCTCGTTATCACCTGCCCGGTAATAAGCCCAGGCAGTAGCTCGGCATTGGTTTGGGCAGTGATGTCTCCAGAGATGTGGGCTCCTTCTCCTTCTCCAGCCGAAGCACTGCTCCACTGACGGAGCCGGTGGCTGAGCACCCAGAGCGTCTCCACTGAAATGCAGATTCTGATTCTCCATCTCGAGTCTCAGAGAAAAGGCTTTGTACTGAGATGATCTAAAGTTTACATGTGAAATCAATTGGGGATTGATTGAAGGGCCATGATCATTCTGTGCCCAGGATGCCTCTGTGGTTTCATGCGGTTCGTGGCCTTTCTAGGAAATCTCAATACTTTCCCTGAGCCACTTCCCCCTCTCCCTGCATCACCACTCGGCCACTTCTCTGCTTCCTTTTGAATAAATAGACCCACAAGAAACGCACCGGCAGAAATGCGGTTGTGTAATAGGAGGTTCATCCTACTTTAATCTGATTTCATTAACAAGGCCTTTTCAGCTGAAGGCAGCTATTGTATTTTTGCTTCTTGTCACTGTGCTGCTGGCTGTTGTCTGCATCTGGTGACTTCGGTCCCATTTGGGGCTGTGCAGTGGGTCAGTCGGTGCATGTCCTTTCTGTGCCCCACCCCCGCCTCCCTGCCAGAGTAATTGCTGGCGGTGGGCAATGGTCACTGCTGCTGGGCACAGAGGGACTATCTGCTGTGTCTGCGGGTGGTTTTCCTCCCTGTCATTATTCAAATAGCACTTGGTAAGCAGGGCATGGGAGGTGTCTTCTGGCAGAGCTGGTGTCCGCTCCAGACCAAGCTGCGGGCTGGTGTCCTGCCTCTGCAGGAGCCACCCCCTCACCCAGTGTGGTTGTACCACTGGTTTTCCGTTGTGGAAAGCAAGTGTCAGAGCTGAAGTGATGTCAGGCTTTGTGGGCAGTAATCAAAGGCAGTGTGGATGTGATGTCCCCGTTTGTTAGGTAAGGTGAGACACAGTTCCTGCTCATTTCTAAGGAAGCATCAGGTTTGCCTGCAGTGAGGTGGGCCGAGTTGTCATGTGCTCAGTCTGGTTGCCCAGAAACAGGAGATGCCTTAAGGGTCCTGCCTAGAGAAACTGCATTAGAGTGCAATGCATCATGTTGTAGTGCCCAGTCTCATCCTTTCTTTTCCTTACATGACAATGCCCTACTTTCATATATTGAAAACTGGGGGAATGTTCATGGAGTTAATGGGGGATTTTACAGACTGAATTTTCAGAATAAATGCTCTGTCTGGGTGCACACTGATCAGTGAGAAAGAGTTGGGGCTGGTTTGGGGGCAGGTGAGAGAGCTCCTCACAGGTAGAGACAGCTCTTCAGCACCAACGGCACTGCCCATTGCCAAGGAAGCAAGCTGTGCCATCCATGGAAAAAGCAACTTCAGTCACAACTCACTCCTCCCTGAGCTTCTCCATTACCTCTCATTCACACTGAAAAGAGATAAACAACAAGCACCGGTCTATCCTAACAGGAGAGTCACACCAGGAATCACGGGATAGCCGGGGACTTAACTGATATTTGTCTCACCTTCCCAGGCTTTCCTCGCACCCTGCCGTGTCGCCTCACTAACACCTCCTTGGTTCCCATGACTTTCAACCTTCGCATCCCTGGCGAAGGCTCAGGACAGCGCAGCGTCACCAGTTTTGCTCAGATATCAGACAACACTTGCCCGTCCTGGAGAAAGGGAGCCCAACATCACATCAAGCCAACTGAATTCACCATAATGCCCTGCAAGGGGACCATCCGCTCCCAAGGAGCCCTGGGTATCCAGGTATGGCACGAGCCCGGCCATACGTGCTTCAGCAGGTGGAGCTGAAGCTTCACTGGTGCGCAGGAGGGCTGTAGTGCTGCTGGCTTTGGGCATAACGCAAGTAAGAGATCGGTGTTCGTGTTAGGTTTTTGTGAGCTGGGGTACTCTGGGGCGGAGCACCGTTTTGTTTCCAAAGTTGTAAGCCAAGGATCATGTACCCTACGGTGAAGCACAGAAGCCATGCGTGTGTGTCTGAGCTGCTTAGAGCAATTTGATTTAAAGTGGGCCGAGGAAGGATGGGGACAGAAGGTGACTGTTAAAAGAAAGATGTCATTGCATAAAGCAGTTTGCTATTCTTCCCGGTCTTATCTTTCCTCTCGTGTGGAGCAGAATGGTTGCATCCACTGCAGCGAGGACTGGAAAAGCTCCAGCAGCCGTGAGCTGCACAGCTGCTGCTGGGCCACGTTTTGCCCTCGGCTTCCCACTGTAAAGCTGGACTCATTCTGTGAAAGTCAACAGATTTCCTCTGGATTTATGCTGTTGTAGTCGAGAGTAAAAATTGGTCCCAGTGGCAAGTAGAACATGAATTGTGCTTTAATTTAGCTTACATATGCCCTGGTATGCAAGGCGTACTTAATAAATCGGATATCGCCAGAAGAGTTTTGTTACTCGGAAAGACAGTGGTCTACACGTGGACCAGCAGGAGAACTAAGGCAAAATATCGCTCCCTTTCCTGACCGTGGGTGAGAGCCAGAGGACACCACGCGTGGCTGATGGCTTCTGGCAGTGATTAAGTATCTGACGCTCTTCTCCTCTACCAGGTCACCCTGTGTTCCAACACGGTGGGGCGATACGAGCTGGCGCTGGTGGTGGGCGTGGATGGTGTTGGCCAGGAGGTGTTGGCGTGCCTCTCACAGCCAGGTACCGGCGCTTTCCTTGCAGCTGGCCACCTTTCCCCGCGTACCCATGCCCAGCACGCTGCCTGGCGTGGGGTGTCCTGGCTTCAGCTCCAAATGAGAAATGTTGCTTAACGAGCTAGTTCTGCCCAGCTCGCTGTGAGCACAGCCGTGCTTTGAAAGCAGCCCATGTTGAGAGGCACCTGTGCTCAGTGCTCAGGGCCATGCCTCTGTCTTTTTTTTATTTTATATTTTTTTAAGGGAGCAGTGATTATATTCACTATTGGCCTGTTGTCTGGGACTTGAGGAGTAATGAATCTCCAAAGGACTGCCCCTGCTTCTCCCTGCAAGCGGTGGGCTCGTGCTGGGTTGGCCCAAAATGCAGCATTTGTTTGGAAGGCGGCGAGCAGCCTGCTGAAAGCTGGGGTCTGGCTCAGTTAATGAAGGCGTGTGCAAATGGGAAAGGGGCTTACGGCAGGAGTGGTGAGGGGAAACTAGTCCTTGGTGTGGCAGGTGAGCTCAGGTTTCTCTGGTTCTCTTGAGCATGAACGTTCCCAGACTTAAGCCAAAAGCTGCAGCGTCGTTCAATGCCGTTGCGCCGCAGCGGGTGCCAGTTTAATGACGAGAGGGACGCAGTTGCTGGTGCTGTTCCCTCTCCCCGGCAGAGTCACCCACTGGGTGCCTGGGCTGCAATTTTGTAAAACGAGTGGGCATGGGAAGAGTCAGTGTGTGGGCTGGTGTGTGGAGGACCCAGGCAGCTGCAGGAGCTGGGAGAGGCTGGTCACCCACTGCGAGAGGCAGGCGGTGCTGGTGCCCTCCATCGCGGGGGCAAGCGGCTGAGGTTTCAGGCAGGGCGAGAGCGGTACGGGAGAGGAGGGAGTTGCTTTTACTGAGATGCGGGAGTCTTGTTTTCCTTGAGCTTTGGGGAGCGCTGGTCCTCAGCGGGAAGGCTCCCGCAGAGCTCGTGCCTTGCTGGGACTGTGGGAGGGTCCTTGCCGGCCTCCTGGGGCAAGGGAGGGGCAAAGCTTGATGAGAGAGCACTGGGGCAGGGCACTGGGCAGCCTCTGCCACGGGAGTCTGGGGCTGCCCCTCCTTTACAAGAGGCTGTTGAGTAAGAAGAAGTTAGAGGTGATCGATTGCCGTAGAGGTAGGAAATGTCTATCTGGCAGAGACAAATGCCTTGTGTCTGTTTCATGCTGTTTGGGGAGTAAACAACTTCTACATTCTCTCAGTGTCTCTAATTCCCTTTGGTCATCTCTTCACCCGGATGTGTCGTTCCTCCACTGCCCGTGCTCAGCCCTGTTCTGACATTTGGACGGTGCTTTCTGAAGTTCCCTTGCGAGTGGATGCTGACCCTTGTGAACGACAGCGATCTTCCAGGCTGCTATGGAGTCCTTCCTCAGGCTTGGCGTCGTGTTCGCCTCCTGCCCTCAAACGTCGTTATCGAGGGGTTTGTTAGGAAAAAAACGGGGTTTGGATAAGACCTTGCTGTTTTATATTCAAACCTAAAGTTTTGGAGAGAACGGGAAGCTACCTGAATATGAACTTCAGGAGCGGTTTGAACTCTTCAGAAAGCAGTTTCGGTTCTAGTCTTTGGGGTGCTTTCATGCAGGAGAACTTGGAGGGTTGTGAAAAGCTGCTGCAAGGAGGCCGCCAGCACTGGAGTGGGCGTTTGCGAGTGCAGCAGCTTTTGGACCCTGTGAGGATGCTAATTAGGCCCATACAAATCTTGCTCCTTGTGTTGTGCCTTTCTGCTTTCTCCTAGGGATTTTTAAAAATGTGGGTGAATTGCCGTTGTGGTGGATGTTAAGAAGCTTGGAGTTTCCTCAGAGGTCACTCTGAAGTTGTCTTTGATTCTGTCCCTTATAGGAGCACAAGGAGGATGCTGCTGTGTGGTACTCCAGCCCTGTGCCGTGTGGGATTATCCAGCCTCACAGCTCGGTGGAGATCCCGTTGACGCTGGAAGCCCAGGCGATAGGAAGGCAGGACACTGTGGCTAGTGTCTCAGTGTTTGGGAATGAAAGATCCCCGCTGGTGAGTGCTAGGCGAGATGCGTGCCTTTGTGTGACTCATCTTGGTGGGCATAAAGTGTACAGGGGTTCTGCCAGGGAAAAGGAGAACGTGACAATATGTGGCTGGTGCGGACACGGAAAGAAGGGATTCATGGCATAAGTAGCAGCTAATGCCTAGAGAAGGGTGGTATCCTCTTAGGTGGAAATCTAAGTGTCTGAGATGGTGTTTAATTACGGACGTGTGAGGCGGGATAACAAGCCCAGTCTGAAACCCAGAGCAATTCCTGGGTCTCTCGCTCTCCTGCGTTACGAGATGAGCAGCAACCGCTGCTTCATTAGAACTCTTGTTCGGGAGCGCACGGGGACATCGCTGAATACCACTAAAGCAAGAGCGGTGTAAGAGACCGTGCTGAAATGATGATTTCTGTAAAGCTGGATTTAAGCTTTCCTGAAAGTCAGGTCCATCCCGCCTGAGAAATATCCATCATATCTCTTTGCCAAAAGCCCCAGCCAAAGACGCATGAGACTCCACACTGCTTGCATCTGGAGCACAAGCTTTTTTTTCTTTTCTTTTTTTTTCCCTACCAAGCTTGAAAAGGGGTGAGGCAAAGCATTCCTGGACTAAAGGCTCCTACAGGACATTTGCATTCAGGCATATACAGCAGCAACAACAAAGTGTAGGCAAGAGAACGTTGTATCTGGTGTCCTGGCTTCCACTGGCTGAAATCGAGAACAAATTCAGTTAATTAAACTTTAATTTAAAAGGATACTAACTTTTGAAGCAGCTGTTTTAAAATGTCTTGTCCTCTCTCTGAGCACGGAAGGGGATATCAGAGGATTCCCGAGAACGTGAAGCTTTCTGTAACAGAAAGGAAGGCTGACATTTTGAAAACAATTGCAGGGATATAAACTTTTTATAAACCGAATTGAAACGATGATGCCAAATCCCTTGGATGCCACTGGTCATCTCAACCCTGGCTGCTGGGGATGTGCATGTAAACCAGTCAACAGCAAGGCCAGGCAATGCAGGCTTTGCAGGGAAGTCTCACGTTTGACAAAACAGTTGCTTGCAAACAGAAGGCATGCTTCCCCGAAAGAGGAGGGTTTCTCCCCACTGGAATAACCAGTTGTTTAAATGTCAGCTGGATTTTGAACTACAGGTACCTTGAAAAGCTTTTACGCTTGGGCTAACAATTTATAAATTGAAAGTTGACCTTACCTTAATCTTTTCTGTTTGGACGTGAACGTGTCAATGTTTTGCCCAAAGGGCGAGCATTTCAGCTGGAGAAGCGTAGCTGTGCCTAAAGAAAGGACTAGATGCGTTGCATTTTCTATAGGTCTGTCTTCTGGTTGCAGTGCAGTTCCAGTAGTTCCCTGGTAGCTGACGCACCCAAAGCTTTCTGGGCTGGCAGAAGAGCTGGCTGTCTTGTTACGTGTCCTGCGCTGGTGGCAGATCCTACCCGTACGGCTGCAAGTCTGACCTTGGGAATCGCTGCAGTGTGTTCCAGTAGAACTTCAAAGCTCGTTCTTGCCTTAGGCTGGGGTGCCCAGTGTCGATGCCTGGTCTTTACCACCGTTTCAGGCAGAACGTGGTACAGATCTTTCATCCAGGTTGTGCAGAGTCCCTCCACAGCTCCGTTGTCGGGTATTTTGTTTGCAGGTGAACGCGTGCCAGCTCCAGTCTGGCGTGTGTCATCTGCATGAAGGAGCTGGTAAATCCCAGCGCTGGCGTTACTGGTGGCAGAGCTGCCATCGCTTGTTGCTGCCTTTCCCTGTGCCATGTTGCCTGTAACGCTGTTGCATGGCATTTTCCTTGTCCCTTTTAGAACCCTGTAGATGAAGGGGTTGGAGTTTTTGAAGCCCTCTCCTTGGTGGTGAGGATGCGTGGTGTTAGTACACAGGCTGACAGAAGGCAGCTCTCCTGGGCATCCTCCAGATGTTGTTCCGCTCATCCCCAAAGGGCTCTGCCCTGCCTTTGCTGCTGCTGTCCCGCTGTCACCGGGAAGCTGAGCTGGCTGGCGAGGCGCAGCTCTTCCCTGCAGCTCCTCCTTCCCGGGAGCTTTGGGCAGCATCGCCCAGACATGCATCATCGTGCATGGCTTCAGTTCCTTATTTTGGAGGCCCCAGCCTTGGTAGGTGACGTTTTTGGCTCTTAGTTGCACGCAGCAGTGCCCTGCCAAGGGATGAGCATTTCTGGATGCTGCTGCTTCTGGCTGAGTTGGGCTGGTGATTCTGACAGCGGTCAATACCACTTCCTTGAGCCAGACATCATTAAAGGTTTTACATCATGGAAGCTGGTTTCTTTTTCGGTTAAATCGTACTCTGTGCCCTCCAGTGAATCATACGGCGTCTGGTCAGTGTTGGGAGTTCTATGCATTCAGATCCTGTTGAAGTGTTGAGGTGTTTGGAACCAGTGAAATCCACCGCAAGAGTGGACAAATTCTCGTTGTTTTTAATGATGTGGGAAGGTGGTTTAGCAAAGGGATCTGTGTTCCTCCTCCAGTAATCTGTGCCAGTTCTGCAAGGAGAAAGCTTTTGGTTCTGACTGTCAAGAGAAAAAACACCACTTGAATGATGTAATGAATAATTAATGCCTGTTATTCATGCCATACCAGGAATACACATAAGCACACATCAGAGGCCATAACTTGCACGATCTCTGCTCTGAAGAGCCTGCTTCGCTTCTGGCTTGTGCTGGTTTTCAGAGGTGCATTTTTGGGAATGTCAGAGAAGTAACTGTCCAAGTGTCGCTGTGCAGCAGCAGCGGTCAGGGAGGTTTGGGGCAAGGCTGAGCGGCAGAAGGAGCGGGAGCAGGCACAAGGCAGAGAAAGGAGAGCTAACTGTGGAGGAGGTCTGGAAAGGAGAGCGTGGGACCCAGGGTTTCTCTGTCCCCTGAGAACGGGAGCTTGTGGCTTTCAGATGGGGTCACTCCCGAGCCTGCACTTGCCCCAGGCCTTCTGTTTCAGCCTTGCAACACTGAAAACTTCCAACAGCCGTACTTATCGCCCAGTCGAGGAGGACACTTAGAGCTGTCTCATATTTTTTAACTTCCCCTGCTTTTCTTTTTTCTTTCCTACCTGCTTCCTGGAGCAGAATATCTGTTTAGTGAGCATTGGAGAAGGACGGGTTGTCTACGTGCATCTGAGTGAGATAAATTCCAGCAGTATTGAAGTTCTACAAGATGCGTCCAAAACTCTCCACCTCTCCAATCAGGCTGTCATCCCTGCTTCCTTCTGTGTAGAGATGGTAAGTATCTGTGGGGCTATTTCCCAATGAAAATTGACTGGTCTGTAGCAGCCTGTGGCCTGATTTTTACATGCAACGTTCCCATATTGCTGTCTCGGAGAGAAAGCAAGATATTCCGTCCCAACGCAGCGAGAGGAGCCTGGCTCTGGGGGCAGTTTTAGCTGGGGCACCCCTCAGTAAAATAGACAGCTTGCATAGATGTTTGTGCAGAAATGAGTCTGGATCATCTTTACAAGTTTTCCCTCTGTTTTCTGGGTGGTATTTAACGGAGAGTCGTGTCTTTGGAGCTCTGAGATCAAGAGGCCCCTGTGGCCCTTTGCTCCTGGACGGGCATGGATTTCCCGACGCTTTCCCCATTAGGTCTGCGTTTGCTTTGTGTCAGACTGCTGTTTGTGACAGAGTCTGGGGTGTGAAGTTTGTCCTCAGCCTGCCTGTGGTGAGGTGAGTTTCACACCTGCTGGGGGCCCAACCAGCTGTGGTGTTGCACAAAAATATAACGGTAAGGGTTGTGTAGCTACAGAGCGTGTGGGCTCCGTCGCGTTGCAGGGCATCTCCGGAGGCCAGCCGCAGGGAAAGGCCGTTGAACTGATGGAGGCTGCAGCTGACAAGCTGCGTGGCAGGTGGCAGGAGGCGGTTGGGTCGCTGCCCTGGCAGGGGGGGGCAGGGCTGGTGCAGCCAGGGAGGGCTCCTGTGCGGACGCTGGGTGGGATGTGCCGCTCACTGGAGGTGGGATCTGTGAGGGGCTTAAAAACAGGGTTGGGAGGAGGTTTGTTCTGCTCCACGCTAGGTGGGCTGGATTTGTGGAGCTGGTTCACCCAGGCCTGGCTCTGTGGGCTTGGTTGGGTCTGCGGGTAAAGCATCAGGCAGCGTGCGAGAGGCCAGGCTCAGCCTCCTGGGCCAAGGGGGAGGGGGGCGAATTTCCTCCTTGCTGCTTTTCCAGCTGTTTGGGGGACAACAGTAACCTCCAAGTGGGGGAGGGTTTCCCAGGGCAGCTTTCTTTGAATCCACCATGAAAACCCGCTTTCCATCTGTGGCGAGAGCAAGCCACCAGGGATGGCTGGTACTGGTGTTGAAATGATGGGTTTGCATGCCTGTCGCAGGCAGTGACCCGCAGAGCTGTTCGGGTCCTGCTGTCCCGGTGCAATGCCTCCCTCCTCCCCGGGCAGCTCGCGGTGTAGCCGGGGGGCTTGCAGGGTACATCTGCCCCTCCGTTGCCTCAGGGCCCTAACCCATGGGACTGGGCAATAAAGCCTGTCGTGCTTCACCGCCATCTCTGCCAGTCCTGGGGCTGATCAGTCACTAGAGCAGTAACACGAGGCGGCTCAGGGACGGTTTCTTTCCCTGCAATAAAGACGGGCTCTGCTTGAGCAGTGGCTTGGACCAGATGATCTCCAGAGGTCTCGCCAGCCCCAGCCGCTCTGTGACTCTGTGTGTGTGATGATCCCCCCTGCTGACTCCACGGGGCCGAGTTCCCCCATGGTGAGCATCTCTGCTTTTCAGGGCAGCTGCTGCTCTCATGGAGACGTGCCAGGAGGCAGGTCCTGGGAACCTGCTCCATCAGCCGCTTCACCAAGGGCTCTTCAGACAGACTCCGGGCACGGTGCTGCTGAGGCTGCCTGATGGGAGCAGCGCGGGCGTGGGCGAGATGTGCCCGAGCTGCGCCCTGGCCCTCAGCAGCTGCCTGCTCTGCCGCTCTTTTGCTGCCCCAGTTGAAGTTTTGCCCTTGGCTGCCTTACGCTGCCTGGCAGCTCCTTGACGGGAAGCAGAGGGGACTGAATAATTGTGGAGATAAAGCCTGGGATGCAGTCGGGTGTCAGGGTGACGCGCACGTGTCCACCTGAGAGCGGAGCAGGCTGCGCTGTGCCTTAGCCCAGCTGATGGGTGACACGGGCATCCTTCATTCCCCCGTGTCCCTGAACCCAAGCCTTGTGTCCTCTAAAGCGCCAAAGCCGCTGCTCTGGTTCCTGCTTGGAGGTTGCTGCAGGGGGGTGAGCCGTCATTTCCCTGTCTCCCATTTGTTGGCCAATCTGCAAACGGTGGCTGTGAGGCTCAGAGATCATGGTCTCCAATTGAAAGGGCGAGTTATCGACTGAAATTTTCACAGGAGCGTTGCATCGGGAATGTTATGCAGACTGACAGACAGCTTGACAAACTGAATGAGGTTAATTTAAGGGGCGGCAACAGGGCAAACGAAAGGCTGGTGTCTTGTTTGAAACAGAAAAGGAAAATGCTGTAATGCAGGTGGCCGTGCTGCCACCCCGGTGGTACTCTTAACCCTCGAGTGATAATTGCTCTTCCTGTTAAGGCAAGCTTGCTGCTGGCGTTGTGGGAGACAAGATCATTACCTGAGCAAGCCAGCATGATTTGTGGTGAACTTCACTTTGGGATAGTGACTTCAGGAATTCCTTGCAGTCCCCCTCAGGCACCAGCTTCCCTGTACCCCTCTCCTCTCTGCTGGGTGAGTTGTGTCTGTTCTATTCTCAGTTGCGGGGAGCAGCAGGGAGGGAGTATCTCTGCCACCAGAAGAAAATAAGTAAAAACCCGCCAAATCTGTGTGTTGAGACGGGGCTTTTTGGGTTGGAAGAGGGGTGTAGGGACTGCATACCTGCGTCCTCGGTTGGCTTATCCCTGCTTGCCA
This sequence comes from Falco biarmicus, assembly GCF_023638135.1. Taxonomy (NCBI): domain Eukaryota; kingdom Metazoa; phylum Chordata; class Aves; order Falconiformes; family Falconidae; genus Falco; species Falco biarmicus. The sequence continues at coordinate 476,995 of NC_079295.1, read as the reverse complement.
GGGTGTCTGCAGATCTGCGACCCTTGGGACCAGTGTGTCGTCCTGTGCTCACACTGTCAAATCCTGTGTCTGTCGGGTGTGCTTTTCCCTGTCAGATTGCTTTCCCAGCTGCCAGGCAGCCCAGCGTGTTAGGGAATCCTCTGGATCCAGCAAGGGGAGGATTTGTGTCTGTCTTGGGTAAAAAAAGACTGGAGGAATAAGTCAACATGAAGGAGCTGTTGCAGCTTAGCTGGGGGCTGATGTAACCTGCTGACAAAAGTGGCTGTTTCTCCTCCTTGCTCCATTGTCATCTTCTTTTCCTGCCTCCCTAAGTGCCTGATTTTTGCCGTATTGACAAGTGCCAAAGGCTTGTTATGGACTGATGGAAGTGTTTGCTCTCCCTGCAGAAAGGAAAAAGCATCATTCTTAGGTCATTTCCTACTTGTTCTTTGTCATGCTGTCTTCTCGGAGATGTTTTATGTGACTGCTAAGGCTGACATCTCTTGGCACCACAGAAGGCAGCTGCATGTCACGTCTCTGTGATCAGGAAAGAAGAGACAGGCCTAGGGTGTAAGTTTTCTTAATCAGTGGCAGCTTTTTTCTGCCTGCATAACCCCCGTGCTGGGTCTGTTATGTGCTGCCACAGGGCGCAAATGGTTTCCCAGCGCCTTGTAACGAGGGAGGAGGCAGAAGACCTTCCTTGGGATTTCCTCTTCTCATGACAGTCGTAATGCGGGGTCCTGTCTCCTTCAGCCTGGTCCCTGACCTCCCTGATCCAGAGCCCTGTGCTCCAGGTGAAGCTCGCTGCTGCCTGGTTTCCAGCAGCGGTCGTACAGCCAGCTGCTTCGTCTTCAGGAGGGTGCCTGGTGGCTCAGTGCAGATCCCCTTCGGCGTTCCCAGGGATGCGCTGCTGTCACATTCAACTGGAGCTGACCTTGCAGAAGAGACCAAGTTTTGTTTGTTTTTTAAAAAAAGAAAAAAAGCTGTAACTATTTGTCTTGTCACTGGGATTCACTGCAGATAACTGATTTTTCAGGCAATGTATAAAGGCTCTTGGTCAGGTGTGGTGTAAGCAAGGGCAGAACACGCAGTTCCCATTCCCATACTGGCTTCTCCCCTCTAGCACACAATTTTTTTCATTTACTAATTTAATTGTTTATTACCTCAAGCCTTTGGCGACACTGCCTTTATTAACAAAACGGCCATATGGAGAGACAGCAAAACACGGAGGAGATAAACTTAAAAACAGTGCCGATGAGGGGATGCTGCTTTAGTGATTCTGTTCCTTGTTCTGGCTGACGGGCAATTCTGTTGCTCTCTGAGCAAACCGTGCAGGCTGGGGGCAGTGAAGGCTTTGAAGAGCAGGTCAGCATTGACTGCAGTTCTCCCCAGCTGCTCTCACTGAAGTCGGAGCAGACTTGAATTGGCAAGAGGGTGGTTTTTAAATCTACTGCAAATTACCACCCCCACCCCCACCCCCGCCCCCCAAAGCAGCTGAATAATTAGCCAGCGGGTCAGTGTTTGCTCCTAGTGAGACAGAGGCAGACAGTGCTGTGCCCTTCAAATGGTATCTGCAGTGCTATTTAGAAATTAGGGTTAAATTAACCTTCCAGGGTACGGGCAGCGCTAGCCCTGCATATGTGGCCTCTTCCAAGGTGAGCAGAACTTTTGAAGATGCGTAGGCTTAACTCTTTCCAGAGCTGTCCCACCAGAGCCTCATGGTGCTCCAACAGCTGACCTTTAGAATTAAACCCTTGGTTTGGGTTTAAAGGCTGTGCTGCTTATACAGCAGTACCAGTTTCTGATTTCCACCCAGTTTGGTTTTGCCAGAGCTGTAGGGAGCTTGTCATGTCGTGGCTGTTCTGGAATGTGGTACAGTGAAAGGAGAGACTGAAATGGCAAATTTTTCCCCCCAGGGCGGTCAAATGCTGGCAGAGGTTGCCCAAGGAGGTTGTGCAGTCTCTGTCCTTGGGGATCTTCAAAGGCCAAGGGCACACAGTTCTCAGCAACCTGCTCGAGGCGAGCGTGCTGGAGCAGAGGGCTTGGCCCAGAGGACCTCCACGGGTCCCTTCCAACCCCCCCTCCTGTGTGGCTCTGTGCTTTGCTTTTCCTCCTAAAGCCCCTCAGCTCAGCCCCGATGCCCGCTGGAAAGGGTGCTGGGGCAAGGGACCATCCCAATCTCCTCCCCGAGGGTCCACCCCAGCACAAGCGCTCCCCACTCCACAAGACCCTATGGCAGACACAGTCAGGAGAGGGAAAAGATTCTTTTATTGTCAACAGCAGCTGCAGGGGCCCAGGAGTCACAGCTGTTCAGCCGGTGAAAATCAGTCGGCACCTGCAACGACAGAGTCAGAAAGCTCTGATAAGCCCCCAGAGGCAGGAAGAGGCAGGATTTGGTTCCCCCCTCTTTGGGGGACGCTGTTTCCGAGGAATTCCTCATGGCCCAGAAGGGACAGCTCTTGCTGGCCTCCACTTGAGGCCGGCTCCGGTGCCTTCTCCCCAGGGGTGATGTCCCTAGGGAGCTGTGCGTGCGCAGGGATGCTGACAGTGCCCCTGTGCTGCGCAGCAGGGCTCGACGGGGAGCCCCCGGGGAGCTGCCGTGGGGCTCATCCCAAACCCTGCTCAGCACCAGCCCTCGCCGGCCCTTGCCAGCCAGCTGGGCTGACTTAGGGCCGTGTTCAGGGCTGGGAAAGATGGGCAGCAGCGCGTGGTACGCACCTGGCCTTCCTGACGTGCTGCAGCTTCCTGCATTTTCTCAGGTTTGGGTCCACAAAATCGCTTCCTCTCTTCTCCTTTTTATTTGTGCTTGGCTGTCCCTCTCCTCTGCCCAGGCTTCTTTTCTCTTCCTTTTCCTTGACTTTTCCTTCTCCTGGTGGGAGCCTGCAAACCTTTCCATCCCACAGCGTGATGAGATGGGGAAAGCCCCAAGCCCCTGCAGCGAGCTCTCAGGTCAGGCAAGGGGAGCTCTTCCTACCTGGTTTCCTGGGGCAGGCTGGTCAGTTGTGGCAGGCGTGCCAGGGACTCTGCCGTGCCCTCGGGGGTGCCTGGAGGCAAATCTGGAGGTGCCTAAACCAGAAACTTGGGAGGTAACGGGTGGCAAGTGACAGCCTGGGGTAGTGAGGGCCTGACTGCCAAATTGCTGTATGAGCTCTACAGAGGAGATGCTGGTTTGCATCGTGCACATTTTGCACAGTCCAGCCAACGCAGCCTAGACTTGATGAAGCTGCGACGGAGTAGGATTTGAGCAAAAGCCCTCTCAAGGTGGCAGCTACTCCTTTCTGTCCTTTTGTGGGTATTTTGTAGCTATGTTTTGTTTGATGAAGCAGATCATACTTAATGAAGTGCATTCCAGAAACAGCCTTTCCAGTTTTCCTTAGCACGCACCACTCTGGGGGGAGAGGAGGAACCCCAAAGGCACAAGAGAGCGGCTGCCAGGAGGAGGCCCAGCGGCTGCTTGGCCTCCTGGGAAATTACTGTCCCACCTGAGACATGTTGCCCCAGCGTCTGTGGAGCTGCCGTACCTCTGCCGCTTTGGGCCCTGCCCCTGTGTCTCCCCCAGCTCCTCTGTCGATGCCCAGCAGAGAGGCGGCTGCATCCAGAAAGGCTTTTGCCGGACGCTGGGTCTCTGCTGTGCCTGCAGGGCCACTTTGCTCTTCGCACCGCAGCTCTGGAAAGCAAAAGCACGTGCAGCAGCGCGACTTCTTGGAAGTCAAGAACACCTAAGCAAAGCCCAGCCGAGCCCTACACCACTTGTCTCGTCAGCGTTGAGGTTTCTGGCATCCCAAGCCCCAGTGTCTGTGACAAGCCTCAGTCCCACCTCCTACCTGTGCCCCGGTCCATGGGTGCTGGCACCTCCTCGGCTGATGGAGGGGAGAGGCCGGCCACCTCCTCCCCAAAGATGTCCCCGCAGTTTTCAATGAGGAACTCCACCAGCACGTTCACCTGCAGACATCAAAGCCTTGGTCTCAAGCCAGGTGCCTGCAGACGTGTCAAGCAGCCTTTCCCACTGCTGACCCTTCGTCTGCGCAGGCGGCTGCGGCTGGGGGTTGCTCTTCCAGGCACCCAGCCCACCAGCACTGGCCCAAGGGAGGAGGCAGCCAGGGACCTCGCAACAGCCAAGCTCCGATGGGCCGGGAAGGCAGCACTGGCTGCTGGGTAGGGCGTACCTTCTCGGTCACCGCCAGCATGGCCTGCAGCGGGAGCAGGTCCTCGTTGGGTGGGCTCAGCAGGTTGGGCCCGACGCAGATGGCCAGGTTGCTGCAGCTCATTCTGCTGGTGGCTGCGTTGTGGCCGATGTGCTGCAGCAGGGCCATCAGCCGCTTCAGGAGGAGGAGGTTGGCCGCAGGCAACTTGTCGGCCACCCTGAGGGAAGAGGAAGACAAGGCTGATGAAGCAGAGGGTGCCCACAGCCGTCCCTGCAGCTGGCCCCAGGTGGGTGGGAGCCAGCGGCCGTGTTGCACAGCTTTGCAGCTGCCCGAAAAGACAGCTTTCTGAGGAGCCCGTGCCTTTGCAGGCAGGTCCCAGAACTCTCCCGGTCCCTGCTCACCAGGCAGGCTGCTGCCCACACTTACACTTTCAGCTCCTCCACCTTGGCCTGCTTGCTGGCCCTCTCCATGGCTGCCATCCAGTCCTCGTAGAGGTCGACGACGAGGAGCTTGGTGGGGATGCTTCGCAGGAAGTCCTGCAATGCCAAGGGCTGCAGGTGAGCCTTTGAACGCTGCAGGCCAGCCAGGAGCTCTTCCAGCTGCACGTCAGAAGTGCTCACCTTCAAGATGACGGCCAGCAGCAGCGCAGGCTGGCTTCCTACGTCGATGTCCTTGCCGCGGTCCAGGGCCTCGCGCAGCTGCCGAAGTTCTGTCCCACCGGCAGCTCTGCGGAATATCCCCTCCGTTGCTGGTCCTTGCTGGCGCAGGACAGCCAGCAGCTCCTGCAGGAGAGGCAGGAGGCCACTTGCTTGGCTGAAGAACCAAGCGGTGGCAAGGACCAGAGCTCTGCCCCAGACGTGGTTGCCTAAGCGCCACAAAGGGTCTGGGACCAGAAGCAGGTTCTGGGGGTGCAGAGTCCAGTGCCCTGTCACCGCAGCTGCTGGGGACACGCAGGCCCTCTCCAGAGCAGCCGGAGGGACGGCTGGGGACCCCGTCTGTCCAGGCTGGCTTACCTGGATGGGCCGGGGCAGCGTGTTGTCCTCCCCACAGAGGGCTGCCAGGGGCTGCCCAAAGAGCGCCCTGCTGCAGCTGGAGCCCGCCTGCCCTGGCGCCTGGGCAGCGGCCGGGGTGCGCCGCAGGGCGAAGGGCCAGGGCAGCCCCATCCTCCTCCTGCTGGTGCTGCTCCTGCTGCTGCTCCCTCCTGCTGCAGAGGAAAACAGAGTAAGACACCACCAATGGAGACCCCAGGCCAGCGGTCCCAGCGCCTGCCCTGCCCTGCGCTGCCCTGCCGGCAGCACGGTGCTGTGTGGTGCGGCAGGATGGGCAGGGAGGCAGCAGCTGGAACCGCGGCTGTGGCTCGGAGGTGTTGACTTAGAGGCTCTTGAGAGCCATCGTGCCACGGGGTCAGCCTGTGCCAGCCTTCGCCCTGCCCTCCTGCAAGCTGCGGGCAGCAGCAGAGGCTCCGTGTCCCCGCAGAAGCATATCCAGCAGGCACTGCCCAGCAGTTGTCCTTGTCCGTCCAGGTGACATCCTTCCGTGGGCTGCCCAACCTGCATGGCGACACTCGGGACAAGTGAGCACAGCATTGCAGGAGGTTGCCTTGCTTTCCCAAACTCACCTGGTGCGGGGCAAAGTCCCCCTGCGTTTGCAGATGGGGCCGTCGCAGGCCCTTGCTTGGGATGAGCCTGCAAGAACCAAGAATCGGGCTGTGCTTGGAGAGCAGCCCCGCAGCAGAAAGGGCCACCAGCAGCCTGAGCGCGGCAGAGCTGGGACCCTCTGCCCTCCCGGGCTCTCTTCCCCATGTGGCAGGGTTCCTCCCAGTGTCACCAGTCAGAACGTGCTGGCGTGCTGCTGGCTTCCCAAAACTCTCTGCTCCCTGAGTGGCACCATCAGACCCTCTGTCCCTCCCGCACAAGCTCACCCCAGTCCCTGCGCATCCCGGCGCAGCCACAGGCAGGTGCAAGGCAGCCATTCTCACCTCTGCCTGTGCCTCCATCAGCCTCTCCAGGCTCCTGGCGCGCAGTGTCCTCCACTGGGCAGGAGAGAAGGAGGGGAAGAAGGTGAGCAGCCATGGCTCTGCTGCTCGGCTGCAGGAGCAGTGCTTGGGGACAGGGCCCAGAGCAGAGAGACACTCACGGCGTGGCGGCGGCTCAGCTCCCTCTCCAGGAGCTTGATGGATGTCAGATGGGTGACGCGGGCTCCCGTGCGTCCTTCTGGTGTCCTGTGCACCGGGAAGGGAGAGGGAGAGAGCTGGGTGAGCCCCAAGCCGTCTCTTGTCTCTTGTCAGGCAGCTGTGCCCGAGAGCTGCTCGCAGCCACGGGGGCACCTTCCCCAGCTGGGGGCTGTGTTCCCCCGTCCATCCAGCTTCTCCTGGAGCATCCCCCCGGCTTACCCCAGCAGCGTGGCCACCCACAGCTCCTTCAGTGCCTGGGATCTACAGATAGAGAGGAGAGAGAGCGTCAGGCCCTGCTGCCCCCAGCCCTGGGCAAAGGTGGGTGCCTGCACAGCCCTGTGCTGTGGGGCAGGACAGAGGCGCTGTCCAAGCCCTGGGTCGCTCTGTCCTGCCTGAGCGGCTGCATTTGCCCTTCCCTTCTGGGGACCGAAAGGTGACCAGGGGATGCAGGATGGGGAAACATCCCACATCCCTCCCTCCCTGCCACCGGGCTGCCTGCTGCCTGCCCAGCTCTGCACGCAAGGCAGAGGCCTGTGTTCATGGGATGGCGTGGGCACGGCTGGGAACCTCTGCTGCCCGACCACGACTCACCCAAAAGTGGCGATGCAGGAGCCGGTGGGCCAGGCGAGGATGACAGAGGTGCTGTCCTCATCGGTGCCTTCCTCCTCCTCCTGTCCATCCTGCCCCGCAGCCTCCTTCCCGCTGCTGAGCACCCACAGCTGGTCCAGCGCCAGGCGGAGCTGTGGGCGCAGGCTGGTGCCGTGTCTGCAGAGAGCAGAGGCGGGCACTGAGCTGGAGGGGGGCTCCTTGGGCTGGGTCCCCACGCGCAGAGCCCTGTCCCCCACCTGCCCTTGGGACGGACGTTGGTGCCTCCAGCACCGAGGGGCCGGGGCCTGGGGCTGGTGCCAGGGTGTCTCTGGGCCGGGGCTGGGGGCAAGGATCTGGGCTCTGAGGGTCTTACCGCAACTTGGCGACCACCAGTTCCTCGTGGAGGAGCAGAAGGCGCCTCTCGCTCCTCTTGCGGCCCCGGGTCAGCCGCACGTCCGCGCTCAGCACCGGCTCGGCGTCGCTGAGAGCCTCCCTGCAGAGCAGAGAGCGGCGGGCGTGAGCAACGCCAGTGCTGCGTGGCCCAGCTGTGCCCGCGTGTCCCCGAGCCCGGGGGGAGCCCACCTGGAGCTGCAGCAGCAGCTGGCCTGGCCCATCCTGCCCGGGAGAGGAGGGCCCTGGCCGTGCAGCGAGGAGGGGGCCCAGCCGGCGACGGCGAGGCTGGGAAGCGGGGTGCTGGTGCTGTGGCAGCGCTGCTGGGCCAGAGGCTGCCTCCTGCCAGCGCCGCTGCGTGCCAGCACGGCTCTGCCCTGCTGCCTGTGGTGGCCGTGGGCTCCCCGTGACCAACGGTCTGAGCCCAACGGAAAGTGGGCGGGGCCTGCGGGGCGGGGCTGGGGCCCTCTCCAGTATGGCCGGGCCTGCCTCGCCCCGGGGAGCCCCGAGCAGGACAGGGCAGGGGGCAAGGGCCACCTCCCTGCGCCTGCGGCCAGCGCTTTGCCCTGGGGTTTGGACAGGGTCCTGCTCGATAAAAGAAGCCGTTTTTCCTAGAGGTGACCGTTGTGGCCTGAGGCAGACTCCTCTTGGTGGAGGCCGGCCTAGCGGTCGGAAGGCCTCTGGCACACAGGCCGTGCCAGGCCTCAGGCCCCAAGGCGCTGGAACTGGAGCAGGCCCAGCAGGAGGAAAAACTTCCATTTTTACCAAAAGACGGGGGGACTAGCAGCAGTCAAGAGCCGCTCGTGTCCTGCCAGGCGCCACAGGGAAATGAAATGTGTGGTGAGCTTCGGCAGGAATTGTGGTGCCCCTGGAGCACCACCCTTGCTTGGGAAGGCTTTATTCCACCTGGGTGCTAAGGCTTCACCCTTGGCAATCAGGGCTGGATGAGCGCCACACAGGAGCCCCTGCCCGGTTAGCCATGACCTTCACCCAGCCGGTGGCCGACACGGCCAGGGGCGAGTCTGTGGGGTAGGCCGTGACCATGGCAAAGAAGGGGAAAAGTAGTCAGCTTTTGATGGCCCGTGTCTCGTTTCACTGTTGACCCTAAGCAATGCCTTGCTTCAAATAGAAATGATTCAGAGAGTTACACACCCGCCCTGTTCAGGAAAAATGCAGGAAATCAGAGACATCTAGCAAATTCTCTTGTGGCTGTTGTACACTGCAGCAAGAAGCAGCGTGGGTCCAGTGGCTAATGCTGGAAGGGGAATTCAGCACTTCTGGGAAAGGGAGATAAAGGCACTCTTGTGGGCCAGGCTGGGATTGGAGAGCCTGGGTGGGTGTCTGGGGTCCCAGCTTTCCCGCAGTGCTGACTGTGGTGCCTGCTGCTTGTTCTTCCCTGCAACGCCGGTTGCATCCACCTGCTGGGGCTGTGCTTGGGAAGGGCTCCGGGGGTGAGCAAGCCCATGGGAGAGGCCTGGGGAGAAGCTCTTCTCCAGAGATCTACCAGAAACTGTCCAGAGCATCCGAGAGGATGCTCTGTATGACAAGGGAAGGTGCCCGTTGGTCCAATGTATGAGAGCCTGCAGGGCTCCCATCAGGGTCCTTTGACCTACCCATCCTCCAGCCAGCAATCCAGGTGCTGGGGGGTCCCATGTAGGTCTCCTGAGGTACCCTTTAGCCCCGGGCAAGGTGTCGTGCCTCAGTGTGTGCTTGCAGGGCATGTTTCCTTCCTGCTGACAAGGGCGGAATTGCAGTTAAATGCCCCTGGGCGATCCCGAGCCAAGCAAACTTTTTTCTATGGGTCACACTGCTTTGCAGTCCATGTGTGTGGTTCAGCTCCTGCATGGGAGCTGAGGACACGAGGTGACCTAGCTCGGAAGCTGGCCACTCTTGCTCCAGGCAACTCCAGTTGCTTGCGTTTTCCTTCAGCTTCCCCAGCCTGATCATCTCCACTGTCACCTCCTCCCTGTCCTACAAGAAGTATCCCTATCCCAGCCATTAGGACAGTGGCACAGCACTCAGAATCCAGATCACTGGTAGAGAAGAAGGACAGAGGAAAGGAGACGTTCTCCTTTGAAAGAAATCCTTTTCTCTTTTTTTTTCTCTAGGTCACAGACATTAAAGATGTCCATAGATCTTTCTCAGTGAACTTTCATACATATTTGTATCTATTTCAATAGTACTGGAAATGTTCCTGGTTCTAACTCTTTCTAATGACAGTTCAAAGTTGTTGGTATTTCCTCTAAAAACAAGAGGTTTCTGTCGACCCCGTCTATTGAGTATCTGTCAGTTTTAACTACAGAAGCCTCTGGCTGAATATTCATGCCGTTCAACATCAGTCCCTGAATGTACGTGCAGGAGGGATGAATTCAGCCTTCCTATATAGATGTGAATGTAAGTTTCCATGGGGGCTGATTTGGAGACCCTGAATTAAGCTCTCACACGTTGCCCAGGGGCTTTGGAGGGGGAACAGGTTTGTGCCTCTGCTCTGAGCGGACGGTGAGCAAAGGGCTGTTTCACCCTGAAGGGTCCTGAAGTTAAGCCAAAGAATGACGACTGGGTTCAAAACTCTGCTCAAACCTGTGGTACGTCCTGGCTATGCTCGTTGGGGAAAGCAGGAGTTTGAGTCGAGCAGCCATTATGTTAGGTAAAAGGAGGGGATTAAAGGCTTTCGCTGCTTAAAATTATCTCTGAAACGTCATTTTAAGTGTGCATCTGAAGAGGAGAGATGTCTGCATTTCTGTTCTCAACAGGACAAAAATGTGGAGCCTGTTTGCAGAATTAAAAGGAGCACCGGAATTCCAAGGAGTTTCCTGGTGGAGGTGAAGGATCCCAACACAAAAGGTGCCATGCTGACAAAGGCTGGGAAATACGCAATACCAACTATTAATGCGTAAGTATGGAATTAATCGGACCGACCAAAATGCGAATGAGAGCAACCATGCGTAAATGTCTGAGTGGCAATGCAGCCGAGGTGGCCAGCCTCTAATTAGGAGGGAGGAAGCACTACCGTCGTATCTTAACCTTAAAATCTGCAATACTTTCCCATATTGAAATAGAGTAGTCCTACTGTTCATGCCCCGGGAAGCTGGCTGACCTTGGGGTATGCTAAGAACCTGTATTTCTGCAAGGCATTTCAGTAGTGTTTCCAGCTGGCATCATTCTCTCTGAATGCTCATTTTGCTTCTGGTTTATGTTTCAAAGGCTTCTTGCAAAATTTAACAAATAGCCCTTGGACTGAGATTTCCTCCTCCTCTGACTTTTAACAAATCTCATGTGTGAAACGGGCTGAAGTGTTCCTGTTGCTATAAACTAAGAAATTACTGCTGTGTGCTGACAGGAGTGGCTGTTGGAAAGTGCACTCGGTAGCACTTCCCTTTTTCTGTCATGGATCTCCTGTTGTAGAAGCTGTAGCACAGACTTCTTTCATTTACAAAATGAAATTACTTGGGGACGAACTTTACCCTGATCCAGCAATTTGCACTTACCCTCTGGCAAAGGAGAGGTGGGATTCCTTTCCCCTGCTCTCTAGCTGTCAAGCAATTATTTTTCTAGTCTGAGCTCATTTCGTAGTTGATCCAACGGATGGGAGAGTTCTGCAGAAGGAAAAATGTTCCCCCCTCCTTCTTCTTCTGATAGTGTGGCTCTAGAGAAGTCATTTAGCGTAAATGCCTACGTTGTAGAAAGCCAATGTGGAGTGAGAAGACTTCCATCTATTACCTTTGTTTGATAAAATCCAAAGCTTGGAAAATTTTTCCTTTCCCATCTTTCACTTTTTTCTTTTTCCTTCCCCACCTGCCCTCCAGGGAAGCTTATGCTAGAGAGAAAAAGGAAAAGCCACCCTTTTTACCAGAGGAGCCCTCCTCCTCCTCCGCAGACAGGCCTGTTCCAAACGAGTTGTTATGTCCCATTTGTAAAGATCCAGTGACGGATGCAGCGCTTATTCCATGCTGTGGAGCAAGTTATTGTGACGAATGTAAGTGCGTAATGTAATGTAAGGAGTAAACTCCCCTCCCGTGTTTTTTAATCCAAAACACCACATCAGATCTTCTGAAAGCAGGAATAGGAGATCACCTGTGCTACCAGGTCTATTTCATACTTCAGTACGCCCGGAGTAGGAAAGGCCTCTTCTCCGTAATGGGGGGGAAAAAAAAAAACAAACCCAAAGGCCAAAGAGCTTTTTTCCCTTTCTGTGTATCTAGTCAAATCTTCTTCACATGCGGAAGGTCGAGTACGAGAAGAGTGCATAATTGTGCAGGTGAATACAGTATTAGATATGGAATGCACGTAGTTTGTCCACAGCTCTTTCTCTCATACACAACTATAGGGCCAGCTCTGGTGACTGACTCTGGTCCGCCACAAACAGGCAGTCGGGCATTTAATCTACATTCTTTGCCACAGGAGTTGGTTAAACCTTCAAAACTCGAACCGACTCATGGCTTTTTGAGATGTGCTTTGTTCATTAGCCTTGATGTTGGTGGCTTCTTGCTGTACTCGGTAGTAGAAAAAAGACTAGTCCAAACATCAGGACACAGCCCACTCTATGGTCTTCAGCTGTTACAACAGGGAAATGTCAAAACTGTATAGCGATTTGCTGCATACTGGGCATTTTTTACACTAATGAACATTTATAGCTTCATGCTCTCCATTCAAGACCATATCCAGCCATTAATCGTCTGTGTGTTCTTATAATTGATGAGAACCCCAAAGATTTCCCTACTTTGGCTGAAACCTATTTTGACGCTTCTAATTACACACAGGTATTAGAACAGCTTTACTGGAATCGGAGGAACATACTTGCCCGGCGTGTCATCAGACAGGTGTTTCTCCTGACGCTTTAGTTGCCAACAACTTCCTGCGCCAGGTAACGTGGTGACTTTTTCATCAACTGTTTGTAAGGAAAGTCTGTTTGTAAAAAGCTGAAAGGGAGGAAATTATTGACATCTCCTTAAAGAAGGATAAACTGAATAAGGCTGCATTTACTTTTCAAATGCATTGTCTGTTGTTACAGAAGCTGACAACTCTTTAGAGATAATCAGGCAAACTCAGGTCAAACTTTTGTCTAAACATGCTTGCCTGCCTCTCAGATTCGCTGTTAACACTGAAGTCCTTTAACTACAGATACTCTGAGCTACCAGTCCTTAATAGCAGTGTTTCATGTGATGTGTTCCTATCTCTGTGTGCTGCTTTACTCTAGGCTTGATAGCATGTACAGGACTATACAAGTCATTTTACCCTGTGGAGGCTTTTCTTCATCTATTGTCATCATAATCTGACACTTTGATCTTTTTGTCCATGTTCTTCTGCCTCTAGGCTGTGAACAACTTCCACAATGGAACCGGCTACACAACAGGGCTCCATAAGGAGATTCAGCAGCAGCAGCGACAGCCGCCGTCACCGCCTGCACGACCACTTGTGACTGTGACACCTGCTGCTCAGGTGACTGCCACCAAACTTTCTAAATCTTCCTCTCTGTCAGTCAGCGGTCTGTTAAGTTTTATTTCAACATATGCTTTTGAAATACAGTATTTATTAGAGCTTATTTTCCAACTGTTTGCATTTATTCACAAGGGCTTTCCGGTTCCTGTAGCAAGACAACCGGCAGTACCATGTCTTCTGGGCCCCCAAGAGCAAAAAATACCCACACCTGGTGAGTGACCGTAACTTTAGAATTTCTTCTAAAAAAATTATCTTCAGATGAACTGAATGGGATTTATTTCTTTTTCCTCTCCCCACTCCAAAAGGTCATCCGATGAGAGCCAGTGCGGTTCGCTCAGCAGGTGGCAGACCAGGCTGGGGACTGTAAGTATTTCACAGAAATTCAGTCTCTGACGACTTGTAACCTGTTAAACCAGGCTGTAACACCTACATTACTTCTACAGTAGCTGATTTATAATGAAATGCGTATGCACAGATAGCTGTGGAGAATACAAGTGGCAATTCATTTTTAAGTGGCTCAGCTTGAGTTGGCTCTAACAAAGGGGATCTGTGCTTGCAGTAAAACGATTACAAATAAAACTCCAGTATGTGACCCAAAAGTAGACTCTGAAAAAGAAACGCTTTGGAGGAAACCGTAAGTATATATCAAAATTAAACATAACAACAGGATGAGGTGCAAAGCCACCCTTTCGAATTACTTACTGGCTGGATAGGGCTGAAGAAACTGATTTCCCAATTGAAGTCAGCCTCCAACATTTGATTCTTAATGACTTAGTGATGGAGCAAATTGTTGGAAGAGTCAGTGCTGGTTTTTTATGACCATTTTGAATTTCTTTAGTCTAGTCATCTCAAATAGCCAAGCTGCTTTCTCTCCGTTGGAGAGAGAGGAATCTGTTTTTGCTGTTATTGCCCTACCAGTTAGTTCTTCCTTTTGGTATGTATTTGTTATGGATAGATTATAAGTGTGCATCGTGTTTATAAAATCTTAAAGATAAATCAAAAGAAAACACAGCAATCCGTCCCAGAGATACCTAAAATTCTCAGGTTCAGTAAGCAAGGAAAGAACAGTTCAGGGACAAGACCAGGCCAAACAGATCATCACGAGGCAACAACCTAGGAAGTTTGTGGGGAAGAACTGAAAGGAAGTTGGAGAGAAGCTTGGTTAATATCTGTGCAGTACTTTGAAGCTCGGAAGTGTGAAGTAGGAAGTGTATCGAGGAGTGGCAGAGGAGCCGTGGGCACCTGGCACCTGGGAGATAGGAGTCTCCTTTAAGCATGGGCAGCCTCTGCCCACAGTCACAAAGCTGAATGTAGGGGGAGAAGCCTGAGGCAACTACTTGGGGTGAGGATGTGGAAGGCAAGTGTGAGGATCCAGAAATGAGGGTAGGCTCAAATGGACAGGAAGCTGCCAGAAAAATGCTCAGGTTGAGAACAAGAAGGGCTCGCCACCGTGCTCCCGCTTCATTCACATTCCTCTTTAAAATCAGGGCAGAGTGTGACAGTGACACGCGGGTTTGGGTTTCTCTGGGAGTTCAAATGGAGGACATCCACGTAGCACACGTACCCAGAGGACTCAGGCCCCGACACTGCCATCATCAACAGCAGCCTCTGTACCTGTGCCTCCACCTCCCTTGCATCCTCCCCCACCCCAGGCGCTTCCTTTCCCGCTGGCGGTACCACCACCACCACTACCTCCTCAGTTTCCACCTGGTCAGCCTCCATCTGCTGGGTATACCCCCGCCCCGCTCCAGAATATCCCCCAGCTCCTGCAAACATGTCATCAGCCAACAGCACGGCCAGCGACTCATTCAAATACCCTCCCAGCGACACCAGCACTTTCTTTATAGAATCACAGGGTCATTTAGGTTTAGTTGGAAAAGACCTTTAAGATCATTGAGTCCAGCAGTTAACCTAAACCTACAAAGTCTGCCATTACAGCAGGTCCCTAAGCGCCACCTCTACATTTCTTTTAATACACCCAGGGATGGTGACCCAACCGCTTCCTTGGGCAGCCTGTTCCAACGCTTGACAAACCTTTTGGTGAAGGAATTTTCCCGAATATCCCATCTCAAGCTCCTGTGGCGCAACTTGAGGCCATTTCCTTTCCTCCTATCAATTGTTACCTGGGAAAAAAAAGAGACCGACCCCCACCTCACTACAGCTGCCTCTCAGGTAGTTGCAGGGAGCAGTGAGGTCTCCCCTCAGCCTCCTTTTCCCCAGGTTAACCAACCCCAGTTCCCTCAGCTGCTCCTCACAGGACTTGTGCTCCAGAGCCTTCAGCAGCTTTGTTGCTCTTCTCTGGACACGCTGCAGCACCTCAGTGTCTTTCTTGTAGTGAGGGGCCCAAAACCGAACCCAGTGTTGGAGGTGCAGCCTCACCAGGGCTGAGTACAGAGGGACAATCCCTTCCCTGGTCCTGCTGGCCACCGTATTTCAGGCAGAAGCCAGGATGCCGTTGGCCTCCCTTGTCTAGGGAGGAGTTTTACGGGAACAATGGAGACTTCAAAAGGAGTAAGTGTTTGGCTCCAGGAAGTTGCACGGGTTTGCGCTTTGGTATTTCGTTAGCACCTTGGACTGCAGTTACACTAAAGTGCATCTGGCAGAAGCAAAAATGGCATCGTGTTTTATCCAACAGACCTTTTCATTGCAGATGGTAAATGTGCAAAACTCAAGCAAGACAAATGGAGTTGTAGAACTTTCCCTGAATCCTGGGGGAATTCTAAACTCGTTTTGCTTGACTAGGATGTTCGTGTTTGGCATTACATGCAGTAAACATTTTCTCATCTTGGCCGTGTTTTGTATTTTGGTGTCTGTTTGGAATAAATATCCAACTATAATTGTAATAATGGTCAAACTGATTTTAACAGGGAAGAGAAAAAGCCCAGACCCGAAGTGTTCACAAACACTTCTTCTATGGAATTGGTGGCACGTGAGGAGTTTCAGGAGGAGCGCAGGCATTCATTTCCCAGGTAATTGCGTTGCATGTCCCTAACGGAGAAGCAGATTGTCTAGAAGAATCAGGAGGAGTTCCAGTCCACCTCTCTATCCTGAGGTGGGTTGGATGGTTCAAGGGACGAGCAGTGATGGGAGCTCCACATGTAGGTCACTAGCTCAAAGATGGCAGGGATTACAGGTGACTGATAGTTATAACTGGGCAGCAGTTGAGAAGGAACGGGTGTCTCTTTTGCCAAAGCTTCTCTGTAGTGACATCCTTCGCCTCCTGACAGCCCTGAGGAGGCTAGAAACTGGACAGGTGTGGATTCCTGTGCCTCCGTGCTCTGACTGTAACTGTTACCTCAAAGCACTTTGGAGGAGATACGTGAGAGGAATTGCCTTTGTTGCCTCTGTCGTCTAATCTCGCACAGACGGATTGCAACCTGGACTGCAAACTGGCGCCTTTTGCTCAGATTCTGCTGACATCCTTAAATTTTTCTTACAAATTAAAAGATCAGACTTGCGTAAGGAAATCTTAAGTTGGAGGAGGAATGAACATACATGGAATAACTCGTGAAGAAAAATCTAAAGATAGCTGCTGTCTTCTGTCCTTAAAAAGCCCTTGGGCAGGAATCTGAAGAGCTCTCTGTAGTAATGCTGTCAGTATCTTTCCCAGAGTAGTGGCATTCCGTCAGCTTACTGGAGACTGAGTTTAGAAGCTTTTAGCTAGGATTTTTCTTGAAATGCAGTCACCGGCCTTGGTTGGAGCTAGAGGTATGTGCAGAATTTGGCTACCACTGGCTAGAAGTGGGGCATTTTGCATGCTGTACAAATTGCCAAATACGTAGTGAAGTTAAATAGACTAAGCTGGCATTTTCAAATGGAGCTTTACTGCCTCCAGGCTAAACCCTGCTTTCCTGACAGTTGATACTGCGCTGTAGCCATTAAGACTCACTTGTTTTGCATCTTACGGCAGCAAGAGTGATTTGCCCTGCAGGTGGATGCTGGGTAGTGAGACATCTGCATGTCCATGTACCAGCAGAGACCAGTAGACACCCCTGAAATCCATCCATAGCTAGGGCAGTCCATGCGATAGAAGTGAGTGGGAACAGACTTACCCTTCCTGCGTGTTTTTACACTACCACAGCAGCAGCCGTTCTGGCTCGTAAGCAGAAACCTTTACACGCCGCCATGCTCTTCGGTTTGCAGCAGCAGTATATCAGCAGCTGAAAGAAGCTTTGACATAAGCGTATGGAGAGGAAAAAACCCCAAACCCAAACAAATTTGGGAGAAAAAAAAATGGTGTGAGTGACTGTTTTGAATTAACTTCATTCATTTCCTTTGTGTTGCGTTTTGTTTTTTAAGGTCCAGGTCTCCCTATGCCAGTTCTTCTCGCTCTAGAAGTTCGCATACCTACTGCAAGTCAAGATCAGGTCCTTCCCACCCTCGCTGCTGCTCTCAATCATCTAGTCATGCCCCCTCTCATTCCTACCCACGATCACCACCATATCCAAGAAGAGGCAGAGAGAAGAGTCGGGGCTGTCATTCTAGGTCAAGGTCACGTGGTTATCCCCGCTCAAGGTCAAGGTCACATGGCTCTCCCCGCTCGTGCTAGTGGACTCACCCTTTCTCTCGTCTTCCTTAACTGAACATTTTTGGAAAAAATACTGCAGATACAGAATTTAAATAAAAGCTATTTTATGAAGCATTACAAAAGATGACAGTGTGCACCGCGCCCGTTGCGACTGGACTGCGCCCTTTTTTCCTCTTGGCACTGGTTCTACCAGAGGAAGCCCCGTCAGACAGAGTGAATAAAAGCCAGTTACAAAAGGAACCATCATTAATACCATGGAGGAGTACAACAAGGACAACACTGCGACACCCTGAGATGTCCCCTTCCTGCGCTGTCCCTGCGGTGCAGGCAGCCAAGTGCCACTCGGCAGAGCCCCAGCATCTCCCCCAGGCTGCCTTGGGACAGGAGGGGACAGCAGGTGGGGACAGCCTGGGTGTGACAAGAGGGGACAGCTGGTAGTAACAGGCCTGGGGGGTGAAGGGAGAGACAGCTGGTGTGGACAGCCTGGTGGGTGACAGGAGGGAACAACTGTTTGGGACAGCCTGGGGGTGATGGGAAGGGTCAGTGGCTGGGGACAGCCTGGGTGTGACAGGAGGAAACAGCAAGCAGTGGCAGCCTGGGGGTGACAGGAGGGGACAGCAGGCCGTGGCAGCATGGAGGGTGACAGGAGGGGACAGCAGGCTGTGACAGCATGGGGGGTGACAGGAGAGGACAGCAGGCAGTGGCAGCCTGGGGAGTGACAGGAGGGGACAGCAGGCAGTGGCAGCCTGGAGGGTGACAGGAGGGGACAGCTGGCAGCGGCAGCGTCGGGGGTGACAGGAGGGGACAGCAGGCCATGACAGCCTGCGTGGTGACAGGAGGGGACAGCAGGCAGTGGCAGCATGGAGGATGACAGGAGGGGACAGCAGGCAGTGACAGCCTGAGGGGTGACAGGAGGGGACAGCAAGCCGTGACAGCCTGGGGGGTGACAGGGCACGGGGCGGTGATGTGCCCAGGGCTGTTGGTGAAGGCCCCAGGGGGTGACAGCAGGGACACCGCAGCCCTGGGGGGTGACAGGGCACGGGGCGGTGACAGGCTGGGGGACAGCAGGGACACCGGCGGCCCAGGCGGGGCTGATGAAGGCCCCTCCCCCAGGGGCGCTGAGTGGCCCCCTGAGCCCCTCTGTCACAATGCGGAGCCGCCTGGGTTGCCATAGCGAGCAGCTTGGCCTGGCAGCGCTGGTGCGAGGAGGGAGCGGAGGCCGAGCCAGGGCCTGTCCCCATCGTCCTCCCACCGGGGCTGCGAGGAGGAGCCGGCGGGCTCAGCCCGCGCTGCTGGCCCCAGCCCCTCGGTGGGCCCTGACCTGCTGTGGGGGCCGCGAGGCCAGCTGCTGCGTGAGGTGCCATCGCGGAGCGGGCACCGCCTGGCCCCGGCCATGTCGTGTGTCCACTACAAGTTCTCCTCCAGGCTGAACTCCGATGTGGTCACCTTTCACGGCCCCCACATCTCCCTGCGCGACCTCAGGCACCAGATCATGGGCCGCGAGAGGCTGGAGGCGACCCACTGCGACCTGCAGGTCACCAACGCCCAGACCATGGAAGGTGCGTGGGGGCGGCGGGCGCGGGGACCGGGGACCGGCCGGCTGGCGGCGGCGCAGGCGGCCAGTGAGGCGGTTGGGCCACGGCCGGCAGCGGTGACTTGTGCTGGGGCCTCAGAGCTGCTCTTCCGTGGTTGTGCGCTGGCAGCTGCCGTCAGGGCTGTGTGCGCAGCCAGGCACAGCAGCGTACGGGGTCCGTGTGCGACACCGCGCGTGGAAGAGGTTTGGTTTCTGGGAACCCTTCTAGGTAAAACGATAAGGGAATGTGGGACAATGCCTTGTCATCACAGACCTGCTGGATTTCTTTGAAAGCCGGCAGAGAAGGCTGAACGTGATAGAAAAGGAGTGGGTGGCTAATTTAAAGGGGAAAAAAAAGTGGGTTTGGTGACTGAAATTTGTCTGAGTTGAAACATGGAATAAGTCCCCCACCCCATCAGAACACTGCGCTCAGGAATTGTTCGTGAACGATTTGTTGTGAATCGTGGAATAGAACCATGGTACACCCCAGACTTGCGAACCCTTATTCCAGGCATGTGTCCTTGTTGGGATTTTCAGGCACCAGGGTTTAAACTGCATAACACGTTTGCAGAACAGGTTTGCAGGTTTGGAGATCCCACGTGTTATGCAAAAACTACCAATCAAGGAAACACATTGCAATATGCAGTTTTGCTTACCCACAAAACAAAATGAATTTTGTGTGAGAAGGAAAAAAAACATGCTACGACCCATCAACACACTCCACCGTTCAATATCCAGCCCCTCAGGGTCCTTTCTGAGCATGTTCAGATGGGAAGATGTACTTTGCACTAACTACTTCCTCAAAATTATTTACATATGCATAAGGCACTTGCACATGTCACTTTGTTCCTGGGGGCCTTTCTTGGGGTCTTTAGAGATCGTTGGTGGTCAACAGCCTGGTGAACTTCAGCTGAACTTTCCTGGGGCACCTGTACTCTACGTGTGGTTATAGAACTTCATTTATTCTCTGTGCTGTATGGTCTTGAAGGCAACGCACCGTTACCCCACTACCCTCATCTATTGGTATAGCCCAGGTGCCTCAGAAAGCTGCCACCCCTTACTGAGCTTATTCAGTAAGTCGAGTTAATCACTGCTTTAGCTGCAGCCTCTCCGAGTGATTCTTCATAACTTAATCCTGTCAGCGAGGAGAAGTGTCCAGCTCTGCCACTGAAGGCAGCAGCCTCGAGTCACCAGGCTGCTCCCTACAGGAAGCAATCCCGACTGCCTGGATCTGGCCGCTGAGAGGCTGTATTTAAAAATGAAGTGTTTTCTAGCAAGGGAAACAAGGCTGGAGCACTCATACTCTGGCTGGTGACTCTCCCAGGCAGCTGCATGTTCCCAGTCCCTCAGCAGGACAGGTGTAGCCAGAGCCCTGTCAGAGTCAGCAGAAAAACACGCTGGCCCTATTCCTGCAGGACCTACAGATGCCGGGGCGGCTCCAGGGGGCTCTGTGAGTCGGGGTGCCCGGGGCACCTGCCGGCGCCTCTTTCCCTCCTTGGCTCTCAGCTCACTCCCAGGGCTGCCCCGGCCAGGCCTGACTCCAGCTGCCCCGGGGCCTGGCACAGCAGGGGGCTGGAACCTCCCCACAGAACCCCCGGGCAGCCAGCAGGCAGCAGACACCCCTGTGCTAGCCCAAGGGGCATCCCTCGCCCCACGGCCAGCCACAGATCCCCTCAGCCGGGCCACAGCCCCAGCACAGGCTGTGCCTGCCCAGCCCAACACGGCTGCCAGGAGGGTGAGGGTGGGAAATGGCAGCTCCCAGCATGCCCCGGGAACAACCTGGCCATGGGGCGGCCCCGGGCCTACAGCTCCCAGCATGCTCTGGGAACAACCGGGCCATGGGGTGGCCCCGGGCCTACAGCTCCCAGCATGCCCCGGGAACAACCAGGCCATGGGGTGGCCCTGGGCCTACAGCTCCCAGCATGCCCCGGGACCAACCTGGCCATGGGGCAGCCCCGGGCCTACAGCTCCCAGCATGCCCCAGGACCAACCTGGCCATGGGGCGGCCCCAGGCCTACAGCTGCCAGCACGCCCTGGGAACAACATGGCCATGGGGCAGCCCCGGGCCTACAGCTCCCAGCATGCCCCGGGACCAACCTGGCCATGGGGCAGCCCCGGGCCTACAGCTCCCAGCATGCCCCGGGGCACGCCTTCTCCCAGCAGGCCATGGGACATCGCTGCCCTGCAGTTGGGCCCTGGGGGGACACCAGCCCCCAGCCCGGGCCCTGTAGGCCCCACGGCCCCTTCCCAGGGCTGCCCAAGCACAGGCCCCGGCCCCGGAGCCCCCGTGGGACAGGGACGAGGGGAAGGGAGGCACCAAGCGGCAGGGAGAGGTGGGTCAAGGCGGAGGGGTGGCCGGAGAGGGACAGGAGGCGGCCAGAGGGGCAGGGGGAGCAGGAGGGGCTGGGCAGGGATGGAGAAAGGACAGGGACTGGGCAGAGGGGTGGAGCGGGACAGAGATAGAGGGGCAGGGGGTGCCGCAGAGAATGCAGGATCAGCAGCAGGAGAGAGGGCTAGGGAGTGGAGCGGAGGGGCGGGAAGGGGGACAGAGGCACAGACCAGCACAGGCAGGGCGAGGGGACAGGATGAGCAGGCTGTGGCCTTGGCAGTGGGCGGCAAAGCTGCTTCTGTGGGTCTTTCCTTTCCCCCTCTGCCCTTATCCCCTCCCCACCCTTCCCCTCGGTGAGGCTGTGTCTGTGGTGTGCCTGCTCTGGTGAAAGGAGCTCCTGCACCAGCCTGAGGGCAAAAGAAGAGGGGCAAGGAGCAAGCTGTCCCAGTCCTTAGTTTGCAGGTTTAATGTATCGGCCCTGTTCAGAAAACACAGCGTGTCTGTGTGTCAGTGGTGCCGGCAGATTTTTATTCTTTATAGCAATTTTTTTAAATACCGGGCTTCGTGCAGAAGGTTCACACGGTGCTGTGCTTGTAGTAAACGCAATTGCTTTTATGCATGCTGCATTCTGGAGGTGGCAAGTGCCAGGTTAGAGATGAAGATGGAAAAGAAAGCAAGTGACGCACACGCATGGTGAGCCTGCCACAAGCATGCTGTGTATTGACCTGGGAGAACGCTGCAGGGACTCTCAGAAGTCAAGGTTTTCAGTGCTGTTTCTGTGTTTGATACCCAAGGGATGGTTTCCCTCTGCATGCGTTTCTGGGCAGGCATGTGCATGGACCATAGGTGTGTCTCTATGGTGCGGTAAGTGGGACTGCTGGTAGCTTTTCATTTCATTCCAACTCAAAAGTAAAGAAAGATTGTACCTGCAAAAGAATTCAAACGGCCGTCTTTGTTTCCCAGAGCGAGCATACAAGCATGGGGGAGCGGTTTACAGGTTCAGAACTTCAGCCAGCTCTGGATGGTAAACCCTCAGGAGAGGAAAGAGAAGCCCCACTTTTTTAACTAGAGCTCTGCTTCCCTTAATGTGTCTTCTTGTTAGATTGTGTCGGTAGTCAGATTAAAAGCACATGATTAAACTGTGCTTCTTTATGAAGATATTTGAGGGTAATTTACTGTCTTCAATCCTCTTACGAGTGGGGCACTTTGTTGCCCTGTGGGCAGTACAGTGTCGTGACTGGTAATTTTCCTTTTCTTGCCTAGTGTACGGATGCATTTATGAAGGCAAGTGTTGGGTCTTATTGGCGCCGCACAAGAAACCAACGTGTGAAACCCAGACATTCACTGTTAGAAACAGGAAGAAGCTGTGGGCCCTTGCTTCAGATTCTGCAAAAGATGTACCAAGGCTGAGGAAATTGGCAAAAAGGGAAGAAATGCCGTAGCATAACTTTGGGATGGCAGGTGAGGTTTCCATCAGTCTTCCTCAAACGTAGCAGCCTCATTTGGTTTGCGGATGTGGTGTTGAACTCAAACTGCGAGACTAGTTTCCTTTATTGTGGGTGGTACTGTAGCACACGTACCTTTCATGTCCCAAGTGAAGTTGCCAAGGCTCTAGTTAAACTTCTGCAGAACCACCTCAAATTTTCCATAGTGCGTGATTTCCTTCAACAGTCAAGTCCAGGTCTGTGGCATACAATAACCCCTACCCCATTTGGGATCTGGATGTGGTTGATTTTTAATTCAGACTTATCTGCTGTTAGAGATGTTCGGGTTTTGGTCCAAATAGGGAAATGCTGATTGTTTCATTCTTTTGCTTTTTCATAGTGTTGTTCCATGTTTAGTCATTTGTTCCTTACAAAAATAATGTATGGGTGACTATGGAGCTGGAGGTGTTTACGTTCTTGTGGCTGAATGTAGCAGTGGAGCTATCTTGCTGTATTTAAATCAAGAGGAGCATAATGTAACTTCACTTAAAATCTGGTCTTGGTAGGCAGATCCTACCCTGATAAGCATTTAAAACAAAACAAAAAAAAAAATCAAAAAAAATCAAATCTGTGACAAGGTATAGGTGGAGCACCTGAACGGGTGCAAGGCAGCAATTCTCTTGCTGATATCCACACATTGCAGAACTGTTGCCATCATGACCTTGAAATAGTGAGCCGTTAATGTTAACTACTAGCAGCTTGTGAACCTAACACCTAAAGGTAGAAAATAATTTCCCACTGCCACCTTTTTTTAATTTTCTTTTATGTTTTAAAGTTTCTGATTTGATACTTTCTGATGTATTTGAAACCTGTGTCATATCCTACGAAGTTTGTGACAAGTGTGTGGCAGATGGGACTTTTCTGCTTGGAGAGGTAGTGAGATGGAGAGTGGAGAATGGTTTTATGGCACAAGTGTAGAAGTATAAAAAGAGATTAAGAGGCTTGTGTACCTTGCTGCCAGTTCAGTGGCATGAGAATTCCTGTAATAACAAATTCCTTCTGGCTCTGAAGGAATGAACGTGCCAGCCTGCTGAGTTTCCAACCAGAGCAACACTAGCAACGGATGTCGTTCCCAAATGGTGAGGTGGTTGTAAGCTTCATCAGTAGTAGAAGCTGTGGAGAAAGTCACGAATCATCTGCCGTTCTGCAAGTCAAGTGCTTGGCTCTTTTGTCACTAGTGTTGATTTAAGGGTGCATTGCTTATAAATAGCACTTGACCTTTGTAATTCTTCATACTGCTAAGTTCTGGGTGCCATCAGAGAACCACTGTGCTGTGAAGGCCCTGTAAACATACGGCGATGTTTGTGTTTATCCATTTTGCCTTCCCTTAGATGATGTTATTTTGTCATTTGAAACCTTAGTGGCAGGATTTGGGGCTTTATCCTGATCAGGCATCTAAGGGCCAGCTCTCGGCTGCAGCTGCAGCATAAGTATTCAGGTGGTTTGAGCACCAAATGAAACTTCCACTTGGCTGTCATTTTGGCTTTTCCCTTCCTCTTAATTTTCATATTTTAATTAAGAGTTTTAAGTATTTGGCTTCCTTACAGAAAAAAACCCCAGTGCTATCCTTGTCCTGTTATGATAAGGCCCTAATCTGGAGGGCAGAAAGCTGAGACCACCAGGAAGATGTTGAGAGGAAGGGGAAGAATGTTAGAGCCATGAGTTGGGTGTTCTGAGATCTGAGGAGATGGAAAAGGTGCCTCCCAGGTAGCTAAAGGGAAGTACAGGAGAGCAGCTGGGAGCCAGAAGTGTGGTGTGGGCATATGGAAGTGCTACGCTGTGGTGTGTTAGGCAAATTATTTTTAGGAACCTTCACGTTTGTTGTCATTTCCCAGGCTCCTGAGGTGCAGGAATGCTGGAGGCAAGAAGCTGCCAGCATCAACTACGTGGAGAATGAACACTTCTATCTCCATTTCACTTTCCTCACTTCTGTGTTGCGGTGGCAGGGCAGTACAGACCCTGACCCGGACCCGGACCCTGACCCTGACCCTGCGAGTACGCAGGCAGCTTGTGTGGCCAGTGCCGGTGTGGTTCTGGCACAGAGGATCAAGCTCTTCATGCTTCAGAGCTTTCAGGCTGACACTCTTCAGCACTCAATGAAGCTCTAAATTACAGCTAAAGGAAGACAGAAGTTTTGCTTCAGAGCTTGATAATGTCATTCTGATCCATCCTTTTGCTTGTTCAGTGGCTACAGAAGGGAACCACTGCCTTGGTAGGAGCATCCATTGAGTTCTTCATGTGTGATATTAGAGGATCATTGTGTCTGTTTATGCATGAGACCATTACAGTAGGTGTTTTGAAGATGTTCACGTGTGGTACATAAAACCTTTGCCAGTAAAACAGTAAATCCACGCAGTGGGGTCTAAAGCACACAGATCCAGTGCGATCCTCCAAAGAGCTTTGAAAGTGTCTCCCCAAGGGTACAGACCTGGCTGTTAGTGATTCTGTTGAACTGCCTTTTATAGCAGGTTGCTTGGAGAAGTTGCTATGTCTGAAGTCATCTTCTGGGGGCCGAATGCTGCAAATGGTAGAATGTTTAAGGAAGCAAATGAATAACCTTCAGACTTGATTTTACTCTTTTAACAGATTGTACACAAATGGGAGGCCTGAGCAGGCTGCATTTAGCAGGG
Organism: Falco biarmicus; assembly: GCF_023638135.1. Classification (NCBI taxonomy): domain Eukaryota; kingdom Metazoa; phylum Chordata; class Aves; order Falconiformes; family Falconidae; genus Falco; species Falco biarmicus. The sequence continues at coordinate 451,737 of NC_079295.1, read as the reverse complement.
GAACATGACCTGACTGCACAGGAGGCAAGGAACTCTCTTCTCTCGCTGACCATGAGCCCTCAGTTTCAAGGCAGATGTGAAGAGGAATATTTGACCCGTGGGAAATGCAACTTCAGATACGTAACCCAGGTGGGACTGCCATGTGAGCCCTGTGATAGGAGCCGTGTATCCCAACCGTGAACGTAGAGGTTGGGCCCAGTTTTTAGCTTGGTTCAGTATGAACTCTGCTGACTGATTCTGTGATCAAGAGCAGGCAAGTCTGCCCCCTGAGAGGATGTTGTCGTGGGTGGAAGGGTTGAAGTGCAGTGACTGAATCAACAAACAGGTGGTTTGAAAAGTCTTTTGGGCGAGGATCTGGTACGCTGGTGTAATGCCTTTTCCCTTTACAAAGGTGTCCAGTAAACACAAGTGTTCCTGCATGTGTCCAGTAGCGCAGAGACCTCTGTACTTTCTTTGAACTGATTGTTGTGTAAGATCTGGGGGTTTGGGGACAGTTCTGAAAATTGTTCAAAAGGTGTCTTGAATGTTGGGTGAAATGGGTCATCACTTCCATAAACCTCTAGCCTGTAAAGAAGAGCCATGGATGTAAGGAGATTTTCTTTTTTTCTCTTTTTATTGTTACTGGGAGGAAAAGCAGTGATTAACTATTGGCCTGTGATACCCCCAGGTGCAGACTGTGCAGTGCATTTGAGGTGGATCACTCCTGTACTGCCAGGACTGAGCCCAGACTCCTCAATGCTTTGCACACTGGCACTGGAAGTCCTTGTGCAGCTGTGGGTACTGGCTTTCTGTGCTGCAGTGTGAAAAACACAAAACACTGGGGTTAAGGTTTGCAGAGAAGTGGGAAAAAGTTGATTATTTTGTGCTAGGAAGGGAATGTCCTGTAGTTTTCAAACTTTGCACCTCTCCACTTGGCATTTAAAACTGCTTTTAACTCTGCTGCTATGTTTCAACGAGAGGGAAGGTGTCTGGTTGTCACAGATGATGTGTCCCATCAAGAAGGATCTTTCCCTTCTGAGTTGAGCTTTCTTTGCTTGACGTGGAAAGTGCCTTAACCTGAACGATTTCAGATGGCAGTGAAGGAATTACATCGACATGGGGATTTAGAGACAAATCCAAACGTATGTCGTCTTACATTTCAGTATATGATTTTTTAAAATCAGGATTTGCTGGGTTTTGAGCAGCAGACCCATTTTGCATGTGCCTACATAAACCCCATTTTTATGGATAGATGCATGCAGTATGTTTCGTGATGTGATACTTAATTACATATAAGCTGTTCTATGCTGTGCTTTTCTGGGATTGTCGTAGTCCTTTGAAACGCAGCCCTGCGCATCAAAGGGGCAAGCTGTGTCATCTGCTTTCCCCCACAACACAGAGCAATGTAACTGTCATAAATACAGGCTGAGCAAAACTAGTTGAGAGATTTGTGGGCTACTGTTAGCATCACAGTGGGCCAGGAATTAGCCCATGCTTACTAATAAGTTCCTGTATTTTAATTGTCCTATGCCACCTGAGAGGCAGGACAGTGTCAGGACACTTTCCCAGGGAATAAAACTGGACATGTTTGCTTCTCTCCGAGGGTCCCCTATGTACAAAGCATCCTTCAGCACAATCTGGGTGCTTGGTGTTCTCAAAAGGACCCAAAGGGATGAAGTTCACTCCTCCTGCCTGTGTGACAGCAGGAATTATGTCTGCAGCTGTGCTTCTGCGCACTTCGAAACTGCCTCCGTTTCTTTGCTTAGCCAACCAGAGAAAAAAGCCAAAAAACCCTAAGCTGAGTTGGCAACAGTGTCTTGCTGTCCTCTCTGAAGGAAGTAATTTACCATCATCTCGCAGCTTGTCAAACGTGCACCAAGTGTGAAGAAGAACATGACGTGCACTGTCCTAAGCTCTCAGCAGGTCAGGTTTTGCTGTCCTCTGGAAACTGTCTAGCTCCTCAGTTTTTCTCCACAAAGGACACATTGTTTGGAGTAGTGATGAGGTGGCCCCCCAGATGCCCCAGCTTTATTTCTAAGTCCTATTGAAGTATTTTGCCTCCTGAAGAGACTGTGTTCCTCATGAGGAACGGTTACTTCGAAATAAAGTGACCCCCTTTCCGTCTAAAGGGATGGAGCTTGAGACTGTGGAGGTGGAGGTGCTTGGTGAGGGAGGCAGTCAGGCAGGGCCAGTCTGGGGTGCCCAGCTGCGCAGGGCAGTGATGGCACCCGTGTGCCTGGCGAATGCTTCTCTCACAGTGTCGCAGGGAGAAGGTGTGAGGGTGCTGGGAGAGAGCCGGCGCCCCTGGGAATGACAGCAGCTAAAGGTGAGGGCTGGCTGCGTGGGCAGCAAAGGGTGAGCCAGCCATTCCCTTTGCAAATGCAGTGGAGAGGGAGGGAGCCCCTCCATCAGCACAGCAACGTCTGCTGGGGCAGGGCCAGAGGCACCGGCACCCAGGGCAGGGCTGGCAGGGGGTCTGAGAGAGCCACTCCGCCACCGCCTTGCTTACTGACCTTGTGGGGAAATCGCTTTGGGGGCAGCGATTAAAAAGTGCGTGCAAAGTTTTTAGGTCCAATTGGAACACTGAGAAGGGGTTCGGGGCCTTTCTCAGAGCGCCGCACGTTGCATAGTCATGTGTCATACACAGGTTTGGTGGCTGGTTTCTCGCTTCTAATGCAAACGCGTACGCATCCTCAGTAGCACTGCTGAAGTGTTTTACGGACTACGCATGCTCCCCAAGTGGGATTTTGGCCTCTTTGGGGCAGAACTATTTCAGTTAGAGGTCCCCATCTCCCACTGCCACCATTATCTTTGTCCTATTTTAAACTCATTTTCTGTTGATGTCAGTGGATCCCAAGACCTGATCAGCTTGTGTTCTCTTGCAGCCAGAACTTTCCTCATTGGAAGTCTTCTTCCTGCGCAACTTAGATAATGGTGCTCTTTCCACTACCTGCTCTTTGTTTCTCACCCCTGCCAAGGCTGCCTCCCTTGATGGGAAGTCCCTTCATTTGTAAATACTTTAGAGAGTGGGTCAGCTCGGTGGAGGTGTCACCTCGACAGAGGAGAAGGTGGAGCGTCAGATCTCTGCATGTGGCAGGGGCTGCATTAACCCTCATCTCCCACTGCGTGAATGACCGCAGGCAGAGGCACTGTGCAAGGAACATCAAACCTTTAATGAATTAAGAAAGACAGATCTGGTAGAGGGCTGGGGCTGCAGTGGGTGGGTGCAGGTCACACGTCAGAGGGATCTGTGCTCCACACCTTCTCTATCAATATATCAACGGTGACTGGAGCAGCGTGGAGCACCTTGTCTCCTGGTGTTCCTCAGGGTTCTGGCTCGCTTGCTGGGCACGTAGTCGCTATTGGATGGCCTCTGCTTGCTGCTGCCCCCCTGCTCCCCACTACAGCCCACTGCCGTGGCATCCCTGTGTGGCTTCCCCTCACAGAGGGTTTTGGAGCTTTTTGCCACCGGGCACACCACCATCTTCTTCCTCTTCTTGGGTGGCATGCTGCCCCATGGGGACATCTCTGGCATCCCGAGGGTGTCAGCCAATGTGGGGCGCTTGGCCTGTTTACCAGCAGCCTTGCCTGATCTGGGCACCACCCGGCAGGAGAAGATGCCCGGTGGTGGTGGCAAGCGGGTCAAAATGACCGGGGGCTGCCTCCGCAGCACCTCCTCCACCAGCTGGGCCATGCGGGGCGGATGATGCTGGGGTGCAGTCGGGGGGCTGGCCAGGGGACTATTCAGCAGGATCTGCTGAGGACCCTCTGGGAGACCCTTGTGGGCACCCTCTGAGCATCCCTTCAAGGGGCTCTCCTCTGAAGTGTCCATAGGACCCTCCTGAGAGGGCTCCATGGGGCTCTCTGGCAGCCGGGTGGGGAAGACCGCTGCCAGCCCACCCTGCTTGCCTTTGGCGTCCAGCAGGGGGGATGTTGCCACCCTCTGCCAGGAGGGGTTGGTGTCCTCCTGCATTGCGGCCACCACTTGGTCCTTGGGACAGTTGCCCTCCATCATGCACTCCAAGAGGTCAGGGATCCTGTTGAGGGTGGTGGTCAAGACAGGGACATCAGGGACACCACGGTCGGTGTCCTCGCTGCCCCCCAGCCCTGCCACCAGCGATTGCTCCTTGGAGCAGCCGCCCTTTGCCATGTACTCTGAGAACTCCGGGAACTTGTTGAGGAGGGTGGTCAAGCAGGAGCCGCTGAGAACTTCAGGGAGCTCCAGGATGCTGTCGAGCCAGGCGAGCGGGTCGCTGCTGTCCACGGTGGACGAATGCTCATCCTGAAACTGCAGATTGTCCTCTGCCAGCTCAGGGAAGGCCTCGTTGAAGGCATCTGGCCCCAGCTCGGGCAGGTCCAGGAGATTCTCTGGGCTTGGCGGGGTGGTCACCACTTCTGAAAAAGCAAACGAAGCCAAGCCACCCCCAGGGTGATGCAAGCCTTCCTTGGTGCAGGTCACCCCCTATGGGCTCTGCCACCCTGCAGACCTCACCTTGGTGCTTGATCCTGCTTCTGCCAGAGAGCATATCCAGGGCGGGCTGGCAGGGGGTGTCAGCAGGGACGCCATCCTCACTGGCCACCACGTCGTTGTTAAAGGCCTCCAACAGCTTCTGGGCGCTGCCAGGATGGGTGCGGAGCACAGGGGAGACCTGCACGCAGTGCTGAGCCGCAGGGTGTTGGGGTGGCAGGGGCCCAGCATGGGCAGGGACGTTCAGCACAGTGCAGCCCGTAGGGTAGAGGGGCTGTCCCTGGCCCACGTCCCATGGGCCCAGCCCCGCTGGCTGGTGGGGCAAAGTGTCCCCATCACCACTTGCTGTCCCTGGCCATAGGCAGGGGGACAAGGAGCAGGCAGCGGGGGCAGCTGCACACCGCTGGGGAGCTGCAGCACGTGTGGCAGCTGCACGACCTGCCCCGAGTCCCCCAGGGGGCCCTGCACCCCCTGCCAGGTTGCCAGGGCGGGCTGGTGGGTGACAATGTGGAGCTGGGAAGGCCGAACGGTGATCAGCAGCCCCGGGACAGAGGGCAGCACACCAGAAGTGACCGGTGGCGGCATGGTCAGGGTGGTGAAGCTCATGCTGGGCACCTCTGGTCCTGTCGGCAGCTGGAGGGGGAACCTCTCTGTGGGCAGAAGCGAAGGGGGGTGATGGGGTGAGATGCTGGCCGGCACAGCTGGTTGGGGGTTACCCGAAGGGCAGGAGCACCACGAGGAGCGTGCTGCTCTGTGCTGCGGCAGTTGGCCAGTGTGGCATTTGTTGGGGCAGTGTTCTGGGGTTCCATCTCCATGGCGATCATTATGCCAGCACCTGCGTCAGCCAGCGTTGTGACAGTTTGACTTTTAATGACAGAACAACTTCCCAACTCAATGGTTTCCCATCCTGCTGATGCCTTCCTGCCCTCAGCGCTGATTTCCCACCCCCACCATAGTTTCCCATCACAACTGTTTTTTGGGTTGGGAGTTGAGTTTCATGTCAAAGGGGAGTTTTCACCTAAATTTCTGTTGATGTCAGTGGATCCCAAGACCTGGTCAGCTTGTATTCTCTTGCAGCCAGAACTTCCCTCATTTGAAGGCTTCTTTCTGCCTTCTTTCAGCCAGGGCAGGGCTGGGAGGGAGTTTGAGAGAGCCACTCCTCCACTGCCTTGCTTAGGGACCCTGTGGGGAAATTGCTTTGGGGTGGGGGCAATTCGAGAAAAGTGGGACCTCAGAGAAGCATAGTATTACAGGAAGCTTTTTAGGGTAAGAGACAGCTATCGCTTTCAGGATGGCTGGCATTCACCATCCTAAATGTGTGCTGCCACGGCTCCCTAAGCAGCGCAGCCTGCAACCTCAGCACGTGCTGACAGGAGTAACGGGGGCTGGAGCGGAGTGGAGAGCCCGCGGCCAGGCCCTGTTATGCTCCTGCAGGAAGGGGAACTTGACGGTACCACAGAGCTGATGAGATGTCCACTGCCATGATTTTCCCTTTTATAACAAATTCTACCAGGGACGAGCAATGACGGAAAAGGCAGGAATATGGTTATGCCAGTACTTCACAGTCCCTTGAACTTGTTGTAGTTCCAGCGTACTGGATGGGTTGTGCCCAGATTCTTTCTTTTCCAGTGTGTCTGGTGGAAGAGAGGCAGCTCCTGCAACCCACCAGACTCCTTGGAATTTAGCTTCTCGTGCTGGCCCTTGGCACTTTGACTCTGGGACTTCCAGTCCCAACTTGATTAGTGTTGCCCAAATGGTTTTCATTGCATCTGTAATGCTTTCTGGCCCTTCTGCCCTGCTGAGGATGCCATCGATGTATCGATAGACTGTGAGGCCAGGTGGAATGGTGATCTGTGCTAAGGCTGTGGCCAGAGCATTGTGAGCGATAGTGGGGCAGTGTTCGTATCCTTGCGGAAAACTGTTTGAAAACATACTGAGTCCCGCTCCAGGCAAAGGCAAACCGGGCTTTTTCTTGTGCATGGAGCAGAATCACGAGGAATACATCTCTAACATGTAAAGCATCTAAAGCTAACCTAACATCTATGCTAACCCTAATGTCCCACAAGAATCACTGCGTTACTGACAATGAAGGGAGAGGAAACAGCACTGTGAGAACGAAAATATCCCACTAAGTCAATTTTTTTGTCTACCTATACAGCAGAAGTGTTCTTTCATGTTAAAGTCAGAGTATGTTCTGATTTGCACTGCCCCACTAAATGGTTTTATGCTGGAAAGGTTTACTAAGAAATAATTGTTAGTGTTCTTCCTGGTTATGCACCCACATCTTATAATGAAAAAATTAGATGATAACGTCTTTGCTGTGCTACACTGTTCTATAACTGAGAGTTAGGTTGTGTTTCATTTTAAGCATTCTCAAAAAAATACGGATAGTTACAGCTTTTACTAACAGCACTGCGGCAAATGTGAATTCACAGGTGGGCTTTTAAGCCTCACCTCAGCATGTTTGGTGTAGGAACAAACATTACAAGTACTCTAGTATTTTTGCCAATGCTTTCCTGCACAAATTGTATTAAAAGCATAGATTCTTCTGGTCTTCCATGCAGAAAGTATGGTGAGAATAAATCTGATATTAAAATGACTTCTTCAGATGTCAGAGGTTTATTTAGAAATATCCACTACCTGTATTTTTTCTTATATACTTGCAGCGGGTCGTAACAACCTGCAGAGAAGATATGCAAAGTATGTCATCCCTATTATTTCCATTCCTGGGTTATGATAGAATTTGGCACAGAATATTAGATCAGTTGCAAAAAGTAGTGCTGGGCCACGCATATTCGGATTGATCCATGATCCCAGGTAGCTGTATGGGATTTGGTAATTTTCTTTAGTAAGTAAAGGAAAACTGCATGTATTATAGAAATGAGAATTTAGTGAGACAAAGGGCAGGTCCAGTTCCTTTTCGACTACTACACAGAGATATTCTAACACATCAAATGAAAAGAATTTCTAAAGAACTAGACCTTTCTGAGCTGGAGAAGAGGTAGATGAAATAGAAAAGATAGAACTAAAATCTGCAGCAAAATATTGCCTCTAAAGGAAGATGTGTTGGGGTTTTTTCTTTCACGGAAACAAATGAACAATTACTCTGCGATTCTCCAGACTGGAAATTTGCAAAAAGCTGTGTAGTGTGGTTTTCAGTAGTATAAAAAGCAAAAGCTCTTCAGGGTTTCAAGTACACCTTTGCAACAGCTGTGAAAAAAATGCAAGCATGCAGATTGTTCCATTGTATGAAAACACCTTCATTTACTACTTATTTGTCATACAGGGAATAAACTAGCTGTGACGACTGTTGGAAAGTTTTAGGTGAATAAAAAAATCCTCCAAACCAGGAAAAATACTGTGCTATCAGGTAGCTGCAGCTTTGCTGTGTGAGCTTAATATTCACGTAGAGACTTTTTCTAAATGTGTCACTTAAGGCAGGGATGGCTTCTAATTCTAAAAAGTCATATGCCTAGAGCAGTCACTCATGTGCCACATACAGGATTTTTATGCTAACACTATTAAAAAATTTCCCTAGAAAATTTTCCACCTCCTTCGAGTAAATACAACCGATGTCCCTAACTGTCTCAGTTTCCTATTCCACCATAGGTTGCTGTATTTCAAAGACAAAGTTAACCAACGGCTGGTTACTAACCGAGGGCTCAAACCAATTTTTGCAGCAGTCAGGTAGAGAGTGGCCATTTGGTCTGGACCCACTGAAGTGCCAATGTAAATACAAACAAAATAAGGTCTATCAAACTTTAGATTCTCTAGCAAAACAACGGAAAGGATATGAAGAACTACGTCTTGTCTACTGTCTGTTTCCCATACGTGTTGTGATCGGCTCCCTGGAAAACAAGAGGCTGGACTGGTCCTGGCTGTGCCCATGAGCTTGCCAGCTGAGTGCTAGGTGGTAGCAAGGAGAGCACTAGAGAAAAGCACAGACCCATTGACCCAGCACCACCGTTCTCGTGTTCTTCATGCATGTGAGGCCTGTTAGCCATTGTACTTGTATTTATTCTAACACGGGACATCAGTCAACAGTCACAACACCGGTGGATTACCAGCACTTCCGTCATATGCTTCACATATAGTGTTAAAGGAGAAATTTACACAGACGTGGGTACCACTAGGTTTGCTTTAATCGCCACTCAGAGCTGGGCCACCGCCCCAGCGAGTGGCAGAGAGCAAAGGGATACAGCACAGCTTATATACACTTATCAAATCATTAGTCAACGTCCAAAGTTTTTAGAAGTTTCCTTTGGTCTTGTCCATTCTGCAAATCCATCACCTGACCCTGTCCCTGTTGATTCATCTATTTGCTTCCAGTCTCTGCCTCGGTTCCAAGCTCCTCCTCGGATCGTGATCTTCTTTCTGCCTGCTTTAACTCACACACTCCTTCAAGCACACTTAGTCTTTGAACAGCAATTCCTATTCACATATACTGATTTTTTTTTCTTGAAACACCTGCATTTCTGTGAGCACCTGTGTGCACAAGGTGATCATCTGTTGTTTCTCTGTTCTCCCAGTGATTAACTGGACTGGGTGTTAAACCAGCCTTGGATTAGGGCTATACTGGGGACGAGGCCTGGTTCTGCCACTTAGCTGCTTTAGCACTTTAAATTTCTGAATTCAAAACACATTTTCTTTAACAAGCAATACCAGAACAATGGAGAACAATTAACAATGGTTTGGTCACTGCCGTGACAAAATAATGACAATTATTATTTCTGGTGTAGGTTGCTGTATGTCGTATTTATGAAACTAGGATTTGCCGGAAGAAAAATGTTCTATTTCACACCCACAGATGAGCTCCCTGAGATGAGCATCCATGTTTTAACAAGCCTTTACATCAAAGGCTGTAAACGAGTGTCAGTCTGCACAACCAGCTGGGAATCTTGTGTTGTTCCAGGCACATATTTTTGTCCCATTCAATACCTTGTCTGTGTGATTTGCCTTTAGTCTGTCCTGTGCTTTCCTGCTAAAGATTTATAGGCTTCAGTCTTCTGATACTGCTCCAGCTCCCGCATCTAATGCTCCTTATCTCTGTCTGCTCCATCAAGGTGTCGCTGAAACAAAGAAGTCCAAGAGTACCAGGGAGTTGCCTCCCCTTCAGGAGGACGGGAAGAAAAACAGCTTGCCAGATGAAGTGCTGATCCATTTCACCTATGCAAACAGGAAAGGAGCGAAGAAACAATGAGAATGTACGTGAGATGCAAAGACGCAGGATTTCTGGATAATATTGCTGTATTCTGGTGTGTCGTGTCCGTGTCTCCCCACCCTCCCGCCTTTCCCTTTTTTTTTTTTAAATTCAAATCACTGTTCTGTTAACTCTTTTATTTTTAGATCAAGCTTTAACGTTCAGACCTGTCACAGCAGGGTTCCAATACGCCCTTGGTTTTTTGCCCCACAGAAAAAAATGCACTACCATTCTACAACCACACACTTTTCCCATCTGAGAGGCGAACAAAACATCATGGCTATTGGAAAAGAGTAGCATAAAGATAAAAGAGCCTAGGTGATATCAATTTAAGCTATCTACCTTTAGGTTAAAAGAAAACTTCAGGCTAGGAAGAAAAAAAATATTTCACACTTGCATAATAGAATGAGCTTAACTGGAGAACTCTTTAGGGGGAACAATGAACTGAAAACCATTTAAGGAGTGGTCACAACACTTGCTAAACGGCTCTTTTCCAGAAAAAAAAAAAGTTGCTGAGCAAGTTTTTCATCCAATGAGTTTAAAATTCAATGGAAATAAGTATTCAATCTGAGTGAACATTAGTCACTGGGCATGCCTTTTTATTTTCATTACGTCATCACAAGAATACATGCAATAGTTATAAATTTCGTGCATTTGCAAACCTGTTTTGATGCTGCTGAGGACACAGTTAACGTTCTAGATTGGGGTGCAAATTTAGTGATGCTGGGTTTGCGTTTCTGTTGGACACTGTATTCTTCCAGAAGACATTAATTCTTCTCTTCTGTCTCCAGCAATGTGCTGCTGACAGAGTACAGTAACCGACTCAAAAACAGCAGAAGTGTTTCCTCAGCTTGTGTCTTGGATGGATTGTTTTGAATCACTAAGGAGGAGTTCTACTCTACTACCTGTAAGTAGATGTCCTAGGTTTTCTAGCACAGATCTATACAGTTCTTTAAATATTTCTTTATATATATATATATATATGTTTCTTATAAAACTTAAACAAGAAGAATGATTTTTAGGGTGTTTGCTGTATAACTATAGTAATGGTCTTTTTCTAGGGGAGACTCGCTATTCGGTCAGCTCAACCAGTCCTTATTTCAGTCAATTCCAGCCAGCTCAGCGGTCCTTATGCTCACCAAACACAACAAGCAGTAGCAGGACTGCAAGGCTGGAACAGGGGAAGCGCGAGGCTTTCCCTTCAACTGTTGTATCGGACAACTAGTTTGCTAGTTGCTGCAGCTCAGACACTTTTCCCCTGGGTTGCGGGACACTCACCCACACACAGTAGTATACTATTGTTATCGATTTGTTAATAAATTAAGATTGATTGACTTTATTTGATTGATTATTTGATTTTATAGAATTATTTTATAGAATAGAAATATAGAAGGATAAAAATATATTTTGAGGAAACTTATAATTGCTCAGTAAAAGCTGCTATGAGACCCTCTGTACATCCTGTACCAAGGCCAGAAGAATGGGCTGGAATTATTGTTGAAACTTCGGTAATAATTTAGGGTTTGAAAGGTTTCTTTGTATCTGACCAGTCTTCTGTATGTAGAAAGTGTATTGAGATGTCAGAATATGAGATTAATGGAAATTGGGAGGAGTCGACTGGAACAGCTTGTGGTTACCTGCCAAGAAACCGTGAACTTTAGTGGCAGGTAATTCCGGCAGGGGGAGATCGCAACCACCGACTCACATACCACCTACCCAAATCGTACCCCAGACCCATTTCCAGACCTTTCTAAGCTCTACTGCGCAGAATCGGATATAGGAGGAGAGTATGTTAATGATTTACTGGAAATGTTATGATTATGTATGAATACTTAATATGTATGAATAAGTTCTATATATGGTGTCTGATTTTGAGACCTGGCGTGCATTGATCGTGAGAGGACTCGCTCACGCACCCGACCGTCAATAAAGAAGTGTCTGCTTATCTACATCACATTGGTGTCGGTAAGTTCTTCATTCCGAGATTTCGGTAACAGTTTTGGCGACCCAGATGGGACCTCGCTGAAGGAGACCGGAGGAGTCGGGGACCTGATCGGTTCCAGCCGGCACCGAGGATTTCTCGGGGATACCCATCGATCCCCGATCCGTAAGGCTCTTCGCGACGTTCCCTGGATTTTGGTAAGACACTTCTTCTTGTAATTGTAGTAAGTGGGTAGGAGTCCCACTATAATAAGCGTATGGTAAGGAGTGGGTTGGAGACCCACCAGTGGGTTTGAGTCTCACTGAGTAAGTCTGCCTGTCAGACGCGGTGAGAGCTGCGCAGGGTTGGACTATAAGGATCCTTGTGGAAGAGGAAGCCTAGGCGCCTGCCCGTAAGACATAAGCGAAAGCTATTGCAGGGTTGGACAAAAGTGGAAACAAGAGAAACTACATGCTATAGTGTTCTCTAAGGTTGTGCCTCTAACAAGAAGTTAGAAGAAGTTTTGGGGGTTTTTTGTTGTTTTTGTGAGTTTGTGTATTAAGAAGAAAATTAAGAGGTATAATATTGTGTTATATGTTTGTTTAAAGTAACTGTGGGAAAGTGTGAGTGTGGTTGTAAGGGTGAGATGTGTAATTGAGAACAAAAGCGAGTGTGGAGTGTGGATCCGCGGATCGGAGTGACAGAGTTGAATAATTGTGTATTGTATTGTGAGTGATTACACAATGGCAACTAAATTAACTCGGTTGTTTAAAAGTAAAAGCATGGGTAATCTTGCTGTAAATGATAAAATCCCGAAAAATTTTTTGTTGGGATGTTTATTGGCACATTGGGGAAATTTATATGATGATCTGCAAAAGAGCCAGATGATTGAGTACTGTAATAATTTGAGTATTGTAATAATTGGTGGCCTTTGTGTATATTGGATGATCAGGAAGAGTGGCCCACGAATGGGACACTGAATTATAACACTATTCTGCAGTTAATGCTGTATTGTAAAAGAGAAGGGAAATGGAATAAAATGCCAAATGTGGATTTGGTTTTTTTTCCTTAAGACAAAGAAAGGATTGGCAGGATGAATGTAAGGTAACTATTAGAGATAATTTGGTAATGGCTATAACTTCTGATAATAAGAAAGTGGAAAAAAGTGTTGTTCAAATTGTGAGATTGGGAGTGGATACAGGAGCAACATTTTTTTTATTAAATACCTGTAAAGGAAAAATTGGAACAAAAACAGGCCATTCCTGCAACCCCTGGATTTGAAATTTGGAAATAAGATAATTGCACATGAATTTTTGTGTGTACCAGAATGTCTGATACCCTTCTTAGGAAGAGACTTGTTATCCAAATTAAATGCACAGATTGTTTTTGACGAAGGAGAACTTTTCTTGAAAATACCTGAGTCAAAACCGGGAGAAATCCTGATGATACAAGAAAAGGTAAAGGATCAAGAAATTCCACTGGAGGTGGATTTGGCAGTGATCCCTACTGTATGGGAAACAAATATTCCTGGTAAATCGAAACTAGCAGAACCGGTTAAAATAGATTTGAAGGAAGGCGCAGGAACAGTGAGAATTAAACAATATCCAATCAAATCAGAAGTGAGACAGGAATTGAAGAAATTGAGTGATAAATTTTTGGAGTATAAAATTTTGGAAGAATGTGAATCTCAGTATAATACTCCTGTTTTACCAGCCAGAAAACCTTTGGGTGAATATAGACTGGTACAAGACTTGAGAGCAGTAAATCAAATAGTTAAGGACATTTATCCTGTAGTAGCAAACCCTTATACACTGTTAACAGCATTAAGGGACACTTGTCAACGGTTTACAGTGCTTGATTTAAAAGCTGCTTTCTTTTGTATACCTTTGGAAAAGGGAAGCAGAAAACTGTTTGCTTTTGAATGGGAAAATCCTCAAACCGGGCGAAAGATGCAGTTGACATGGACTAGATTACCCCAAGGATTTAAAAACAGTCCAACTATCTTTGGAAATCACTTAGCCAAGGAACTTGAAATGTGGAAACAGGATAAATCAAGAGCTGGGCATTTACTTTTACAATATGTGGATGATATATTGATTGCTACAGAAGAAAGACTTACCTGTATACAGGTGACTATCGACCTCTTGAATTTCCTGGGACTAAATGGATACAAAGTGTCCAGGAAGAAAGCCCAGACAGCCTGCCAGACTGTGATATATCTGGGCTTTGAGATTTCAAAAGGACAACGACAATTAGGAAAAGATCGCAAAGAAGCTATTTGTGGTATACCTGAGCCGAGAAATATTCATGAACTCAGAGCATTTTTGGGAATGACTGGGTGGTGTCGCCTTTGGATCATGAACTATGGGCTAATAGCTAAACCGCTGTACGAGGCCCAAAAGAACTCTCCCTTTGCATGGGGCCCACAACAGCAAAAGGCTTTTGTAGAGTTGAAGCGTGCCTTAATGTCTGCACCTGCCTTGGGACTGCCGGATCTAACCAAAGATTTCCAGCTGTTTGTTCATGAAAGGCAACACCTTGCACTGGGCGTGTTAACCCAGAGGATAGGAAGCTGGAAACGACCAGTCGGATATTTCTCTAAACAACTGGACACAGTGAGTAGAGGGTGGCCAAACTGCCTTCGAGCAGTGGCAGCAACAGTGATGCTCATACAAGAAGCTCGGAAATTGACTTTGGGAAGAACAATAACAGTCTATGTCCCACACATGGTGATAACTGTCCTAGAACAGAAGGGGGGACACTGGCTGTCTCCCAGCCAAATGATGAAGTACCAGGTAGTACTGACTGAACAAGATGATGTGATTCTAAAGACAACTAACCTGGTAAATCCTGCAGTGTTTTTAAGTTCCATACAGGAAGAAGGACGACTGGAACATGATTGCTTGGCTGCCATCGAGTATGTTTATTCCAGTCCTGAGGATCTGAAGGATGTACCACTGAAGCGACCAGACTGGGAACTGTATACTGATGGAAGCAGCTTCATGGAACAAGGAGTCCGATACGCCGGATATGCGGTAACAACAGAGACTACAGTTATAGAAGCAGGAGCATTGGTGAGTACCACATCAGCCCAAAAGGCGGAACTCATCGCTTTAATTCGAGCCTTAGAACTAAGCAAAGAAAAGAGAGTAAATATTTGGACTGATTCAAAATATGCCTTTGGGGTAGTGCATGTCCATGGAGCTTTGTGGAAAGAGAGGGGGTTATTGTCCTCTCAAGGATCAAACATTAAGCATCAAAGAGAAATTTTATGATTATTGCAAGCAGTTCAAAAGCCAGATCAAGTAGCAATCATGCACTGTAAGGCACACCAGATTGGGAATACAAAAATAATAGCTGGGAATAATTTAGCTGATAGAACAGCAAAAAAAAAAAAAAGGTAGCAAAGAAACAAGCATCGCAAATGGCAATAATTCCTTCTAAAACAGTAACCCTTCCTAGGGAAAAACCGAGATATTCAGAGGAAGATGACAAATTGGGTCAGTTATTAAATGCTAAGAAAAACTTAGCGGGATGGTGGGTAACTCCTAATGGACAGTTAGTAATTCCACCTCTTGTGATGAGAGAGAGAATTCAAACGAGACATCAGGAATGTCACTGGGGAGCAGAAGCCTTAGTAACATCTTTACGAAAGCAAGTAATATCAGTTAAGATGTTGGGAATAGCTAAAATGGTAACTCAAAGTGTGAAGTATGTTTGAAAAATAATCCAGTGATTAAGAAAAAGGTTCAAAAGGGTAGACTGAAATCTGGTACAGAACCTGGAGATGATTGGCAAGTAGATTTTTCAGAGTTACCTATAGACAGAACGGGTACCAGTACATCCTGGTAGGGGTTGATACTTTTACAGGATGGCCAGAAGCCCTTCCCTGTCGCACCACACAAGCAAAAGGAGGTTGTGAAGTGGTTATTACAAGAAATAATTCTGATATTTGGAGTTCCTATTGGAATTTCCTCTGACAGAGGTCCACACTTTGTTGCTGAAGTAGTCCAAAGTGTTAGCAAAGCATTGGGTATTAATTGGGATTTGCATGCGTCTTGGAGAACGCAATTTAGTGGAAAAGTGGAGAGGATGAATCAAACTTTGAAACGACAAATAAGTAAAATTTGTCAAGAAACCAGTCTATAAAGTGGCCTCAGGCACTTCCATTGGCATTATTACGTATCAGGGTACAGCCAAAGAGTGGAACCTCACTCAGTCCTTATGAATTATTATATGGAAAACCATATGAGTCTCCAGAACCAAATCCAAACGTACATGTAAAAGGAAAGCAGGATGTATATAACTATTTGCTTTCTCTAAGGAGAACTTTGGCTGCAATTCGGAGTGTAGTAATTTGGAATAGACCTTTACCCCTGGAAAATTCAGTGCATGATTTCCAACCAGGAGACTATGTCTATGTGAAGACCTGGGCCTCCGAACCTTTGCAGGAGTGCTGGAGAGGACCTTTCCAGATACTGTTAACCACTTTTACAGCTATCAGGATAGCAGAATCAGATGCTTGGATCCATTATACTCGAGTGAAGAAAGCACCTATTCCATGGAAGATTGTCAATCGTGACCCAGAGACTTTAAGATTGACACTGAAACATGTCTAATTTTTATATTGGATTTTATTTTGGTCGGTAGTGTTGGTGGGATCATGGGCCGGCTTGGTGGACAGGAACAAAAGACAAATAGAAACAGAACAAGTGATTGACATTCCCAAACAAATGGCTGAGGAAAATTTGATGGTAGGATTGATTAAAGAATTTGCCAATTTACAAAATGTCACGCAGATCACTGCTTGTTTGCCAATACCGAGGGCAGTAGGTGAATCTATTCCATGGGGAATTTTAACTATGAATCTGACTAATCTGGAACATAAAAATGAAACCACCTACTGTGAACAAAGGCCAGTAACTCAATGGTATGAACAAGTAAAGGTTATTAGAAAACAGTGGAAGTCGCCAGGTAAAGAAACAGATTGTAAAAAAAAAAAACAACCAAACTATTGAATTATGATTTTATAACAGGATCCTGACCTAGTGCCATAGCTTGAGTTCTTCTTCCTGGGGGTCCAAATCTCCACTTAGGATGGTGTTCTTATGATGAACAACTTAAAACCAATGTGAGCAGAAGTATCATGAAATGGAAGTGTAACAAAATGGGCCAAGGTACCCAATTAGTAGCACAATGGGACTCTATATGGTCTATGACCTTATATTCCCATTTTCAGTATATGGCAAGAACTTCTTGGTGTTTTACCTGGGATGGAAAAGTTTTTTCAGTATTACCCTGGGTCAATGATAGGTCAACTTCATCGGGAGAGAAGGAAAATAAAATAGTGCCATGGTGGAAATGTGAAAAAGTGTATGATTGCAGTAATGCAGACTTAGTAATCCAAAGAATTCCTCTGTAGGCCACTGTTTTAACATATGGTTGTTTTTGTCGAGGTCTTAAGAACACTCTCAATTTAACCAGCACTTTTATAGTTAGAAAAGGAACTTTGTTTAGTTGTAGTAAAACTACTATTTGAAGTCCAGGACATTTAGTTCGGGCATTAAGAGATGGAACCTGGACCACTCATCTACCATTAGATGGTAAAGTGAAACAAATTACTTTAGGCGTGCCAACATTGTGTCCGATTTGGAAGAAATCACCATTTAGAGGATCCCTAGAGAATATAGAACTGAAACGAACAAAGAGATCTGAGACAAATGATGGTACTTGGAATGAACCATCTACAGGAGTGAAAATTGGCTGGGCACGTGAATCACTTTTAAATCCTATAGCATCATATAGAAACAGAGCATGGCTCTATCAGTTAACTGGTCAAGTGGAAAAATTAGCAAACATTACTAAAAAGGGGTTTAAGGAATTGAACATACAATTACAGGCGACCTCTAGAATGACTTTACAAAATAGAATGGCACTAGATATGCTCCTACTTAAAGAACATGGAGTATGTGGATATCTCAAGGATGAACTGGAGCACTGTTGTATCCACATTCCAAATGCCACTCAGGATGTGGAACATGATCTAGACCTATTAGGAAAAACTGAAAAAGAAACTGAAACAATTCAAAAGGATATGTCAGAAGAGATTGGCTTGGAAAAATTTTTAACAAATTAGGATGGAACTTGAGTGTTGACGGCGAGGGAAGTCAAGCAGGCAAACTCAATATGAGTGATAGAGCAAGCTTCGATTTATTACGGCGCGATTATGTCTTATATACAGTTCCAGTTAATTATGCCTACAAGTCATCTGCTGATTGGCTAAGCTCTAAAGGGTTACATTTTCATACGTCCTCCTACTTGCGGTTTCTGCGGTTAGCTAGCTACATTTTTTTTTTCTCTCTTGTCTACGCGAATTCCTCAAAGTTATTTACAACATTAGGCACAAGGTCAGTTTTTCTCAGCTTCCTTATCAGCATGCCTCAGCACAGCTGCAAGGCCTGCTTCAGCTAACTTACGCTAACTTTGTTTCACAAAGATCTTTAAGGGAGTCATGGCCGTGATCACACAGCCATTCTGCAACACTTGAGCTCTTGGATACAATCCCTAATCAAAACTTTGTTTTTGTTACCGGTTGTCTTTTTGATGATCATGTTGGTATATGCATGTTTGAAGAAGCAGTTTACCAATAGAACTGCAATCAATCATATGATTATGAGAGAAGTATCAACCAGTCCACCAAGGTATAGCCACCACCAAAATATGTTGAAACAAATGATATGTAAATAATGTGAAAGTATTGAAATAATGATTTTCAACACTTTCAAAGGGGGGAAATGTTATCGATTTGTTAATAAGTTAAGATTGATTGACTTTATTTGATTGATTATTTGATTTTATAGAATTATTTTATAGAATAGAAATATAGAAGGATAAAAATATATTTTGAGGAAACTTATAATTGCTCAGTAAAAGCTGCTATGAGACCCTCTGTACATCCTGTACCAAGGCCAGAAGAATGGGCTGGAATTATTGTTGAAACTTCGGTAATAATTTAGGGTTTGAAAGGTTTCTTTGTATCTGACCAGTCTTCTGTATGTAGAAAGTGTATTGAGATGTCAGAATATGAGATTAATGGAAATTGGGAGGAGTCGACTGGAACAGCTTGTGGTTACCTGCCAAGAAACCGTGAACTTTAGTGGCAGGGAATTCCGGCAGGGGGAGATCGCAACCACCGACTCACATACCACCTACCCAAATCGTACCCCAGACCCATTTCTAGACCTTTCTAAGCTCTACTGCGCAGAATCGGATATAGGAGGAGAGTATGTTAATGATTTACTGGAAATGTTATGATTATGTATGAATACTTAATATGTATGAATAAGTTCTATATATGGTGTCTGATTTTGAGACCTGGCGTGCATTGATCGTGAGAGGACTCGCTCACGCACCCGACCGTCAATAAAGAAGTGTCTGCTTATCTACATCACATTGGTGTCGATAAGTTCTTCATTCCGAGATTTCGGTAACACTATGACTCCACCACTTGCTTCGAGAACAACTTCGCTGTCGTTAGCTAGCCAAAACCAGGCTTACGCAGCATTTTGGCTGCGGACAAGTGCAAAAGGCCGCGGTTCCGCATCTCGCCCCAGAAAGCGGGCAGCACAGCTCTTGTGGTGCGCTGCACATGGCTACCAGGGCAAAGTGAGAAGCACCACCACGAGAAGAAGCACCAGCCGCCCGTTCAGAGCTGCGGCGGGCGGGGGCTGGGCTGCCGTTCCGCGCCGGGCCGGGGCTCGGTGCCGCCGCGGGCTCCCCTCAGCCTGCCGGCCCCGGGGCTCTGCGGGGGCCGCCCGCGGGGTGCGGGCTGTGCCCACAGCGGCTGCCTGGGGGGGGCTCGGTCCCGAGGCGAAGCTGCTGGCCGAGAGCAGCTGCCGCTCGGTGTCACAGCCCCCCGGCCCGCCGCTGACCCCGCCCTGCAAGGCGCTGCACTTGCTTACAGACGCCCTGCCGAGAGCAACCGAGCTGCCCCTGCGAGCGGCTGGCACGGCGGAAAGCAAATCCTCGCCGGAGGGTACCCGCTGCCGGGGGGCGGGGGGCGGCGGGTGGGGGGGAGGGAGGGAGGCAGGTGAAGGAAAGACCCCGCTCCCTTGTCCCACCTTTCAGCCCTGCCGCGTGCTCTGCACCCCTTCACTCCGGTAACGGCTCACTTTCCCGTCGCAGGGAGCGGCTATGAACGCAAGAGCTCGTGATGGCTTAGTGGTGCAAGGGGAAACCTAGTGGGGGCTTCTCCTAAGCCACACATTTACACCGCTCGTTTTTCCCTACTCAGAAAGTGCAGTCTTGCAAAGTCTCTTCTCTTTTGTAAAAAAATAATTTAAAGGTGCTGTTACTAACAGCTGCTTCCAAATGCAAACAGAGCAAATGCACCCGTTTCCCACAGCGAAACAGAGCGCATCATACGCAAAGGACTGAAATGCTTGAGGCACGTAGATGCTTTTGCATACGGAGGCAATGAGTGTGAATGCCGGGCTGCGAGTGGGCAAAGGGCAGAGCGCAGGGAACCCCGCAGCCGCAGCGAGCACTCCCGGGGCCCGGTGGTGTAAACTGGGCTGAGACCCGGCCCAGTGCTCGCCCGGCCGGTGCTCAGCACAGGGCTGGTGGGGACATGCTGCCACCTCCTGACCAAACGTGGGTACTGCACCCGCCCGGGACCTAGACCCCTGGGACCGGGACCCCCTGCGGCTCGAGACCGGGACTGGGACCCACGTGACTCGGACCGGGACCCCGCGACTCGGGACCGCGACCGGGACCCCCGCGGCTCGGGATCGGGAACTGGGACCCCCGCGGCTCGGACCGGGTCGGGGGCCAAGACCCCGGGACCGGACCCCTGCGCCTCGGACCAGGAACCGGGACCGGGACGCCCGCGGCTGGGGACCGGGACCCGGACCCCCGGGACTGGGACCCCCGCGGCTCGGACCGAGACCGGGACCGGGATTCTCGCAGCTCAGGACTGGGACCCGGACAACTGTGGCCCGTGACCCCCGCGGCTCGGGACTGGGAACTGGGACCCCCGCGGCTCGGACTGGGTCTGGGGCCAAGACCCCGGGACCGGACCCCTGCGCCTCGGACCAGGAACCGGGACCGGGACGCCCGCGGCTGGGGACCGGGACCCGGACCCCCGGGACTGGGACCCCCGCGGCTCGGACCGAGACCGGGACCGGGATTCTCGCAGCTCAGGACTGGGACCCGGACAACTGTGGCCCGTGACCCCCGCGGCTCGGGACTGGGAACTGGGACCCCCGCGGCTCGGACTGGGTCTGGGGCCAAGACCCCGGGACCGGACCCCTGCGCCTCGGACCAGGAACCGGGACCGGGACCCCCGCGGCTGGGGACCGAGACTGGGACCCGGACCCCCGGGACTGGGACCCCCGCGGCTCGGACCGGGACCGGGACCGGGACCGGGACCGGGACCGGGATTCTCGCAGCTCAGGACTGGGACCTGGACCACTGGGACCCGTGACCCCCGCGGCTCGGGACCGGGACCCCGGCGGCTCGGGACCGAACCGGGACCCCGGGGACCGGGACCCCCGCGGCTCGGGAGCGGGACCCGCACCCCCGGGACTGGGACCCCCGGCTCGGACCGAGACCGGGACTGGGACCGGGATTCTCGCAGCTCAGGACTGGGACTTGGACCACTGGGACCCATGACCCCCGCGGCTCGGGAGCGAACCGGGTCCCGGACCCCCGTGGCTCGGGACCGGGACCCCGGGGACACAGACCCTAGCGGTTCGAGACCGGGACCGGCACCCCCGGGACCTTGACCCCCGCGGCTAGAGACCGGCACCGGGACCCTCGGGACCGGGACCCCCGCAGCTCGGACCGGGACCAGGTCTGTGACCTCCGGGGCCGGGACCCCCGCAGCTCGGGACCGGGACCGGGATCCCTGGGCCAGGACCCCCGCGGCTTGGATCAGGGACCGAGACTGGGACCCCCGCGGCTCGAACGGGGACCAGGACTGGGACGGCCGGAACAGGGACCCCCGCGGCTTGGATCAGGGACCAGGACTGGGACCCCCTGCGGCTCAGGACCCTCTGCGTCTCGCAGCGAGACCAAGACCTGGAGCCCTGGGACCGTGACCCCTGCGGCTGACGGCTCGAACCGGGACCGAAACCCCCGTGGCCGGGACCCCTGCGGCTTGTGACCTGGACCGGGACCCCCGGAACCGTGACCCATGCGGCTCGGGACCGGGTCCGGGACCGGCACCCCCGCGGCTCAGGCTGGTTCCGAAACCAGGACCACCGGGACCCCTGCGGCTCGGATCGGGACGGGGACCGGGACAGCCGGGTCTGGCGCCCCCGCGGCTCGGGACCTGGACCGAGATGTCTGGGCCCGGGACCCCCGCGGCTCGGACCGGGACAGGGACCGGGACAGCCAGGACAGGCGCCCCCGTAGCTCAGGCCGGGCCTGAAAACAGGACCGCCGGGACCAGGATGACCGGGACCAGGACCCCCGCAGCTTGGGACAGGGACTGGGACCCCCGCGGCTGGGGACCGGGACGAGGCTCTGAGGTCAGGACCAGGACCGGGACCCCCGCAGCTCGGGACTGGAACTGGGACTGGGACACCCATGGCTCGGGATTTGGACGACCGGGACCGGGACCCCGCGGCTCGGACCAGGACCGCGACCCCCAGGACCGGGACCCCCGCGGCTCGGGACCGGGACAAGGACCCCCGGGCTCGGACTGGGACTCACCGGACTAGGGCTCGAGACCTAGACTGGGACCGGGAACCCCGGGATGGTGACCCCTGCGGCTCGGACCAGGCCGGGACCGGGAACCACGGGGCTCGGACCGGGACCGGGACCCCGGGACCGGGACCCCCACGGCTTTGATAAATGAATTGTAAAGGCAAACCAGCTCGTTTTGTCATGACTTGTGGAAATGCATCCGTATCCTGTGCTGACGTGCTGTTTTGTTTTGCTGCAAACCACACAAGTCTGCATCTAGAGAGGACAACGTATTAGTCATCACCAGTGCCCTTACACAGCCTCTTCACAGCCTCACTGCCTGGACTGCAGGCGTGCTCTTGCCTTTTCCAGGCATCCGAGTGATGGGTTTTGCCTCAATATTGCCTCCACAATATTTTATTTTTCCTCAGTATTTTCAGATGACTCCTAATACAGTTTCACATATGAAGCACTTTACTCACTTGCGTAGATCATTCGAAACAAAAAAACCCCACCCACCCACCATGAATAGTGTATCTACGTATTTTGCCACAATGCAGGTATGGTTTTCAATTATAATTTCCAATTCAGTACCAGGGTTAGTTTAAATAATTTAATTCTTCTTCTAAATGCTTTACCAAAACACGTAACAAATTCTCCCTCTATGAATGCTCTGCCAGCGCATGCTATAAGCTTGGCAACTTGATCGCTTGCTCAAAGTGATGATATATTGAGCTGCTTTTGCTTCACAAAAGTATTTTGCTGAGTTGTCAACCCATGTTTCAGTCTTAATATTTTAACTTTTCTCAC
Organism: Falco biarmicus; assembly: GCF_023638135.1. Classification (NCBI taxonomy): domain Eukaryota; kingdom Metazoa; phylum Chordata; class Aves; order Falconiformes; family Falconidae; genus Falco; species Falco biarmicus. The sequence goes on along the minus strand of NC_079295.1, from coordinate 428,670 downwards.
TTGTCCGACCAAAGAATCATATTTATCTTTATGTTGAGTTTCGTAGTGTTGACGCAAATTGTATTCCTTGAACGCAGACACTGAATTCTGGCATATCAGACAAACAGCTCGCTCTTTGTACTCCCTGAAAAAATAATCAGAAGTCCACTTTTCTTGGAACACCCCGCACTCGGAGTCCATTTTTCTTTTTTTTTGACATGATGGTGCGCGCGCTTCCCACTGGTGCTGGCTTGCTCGTCCTGCCCGGGAGCTGGAGGGAGGGAGAGATGGGGGAGCCGCCCCCCTCCTCAGCCCGGCCGCGCAGTCCGGACAGGGTGGCCAGAAGGGACTGAAGGGACTTTGCCGCGCCGGGGCTCTGGCGACTCGCCCGAGTTGGCTGGGCCTCGCAGTGCAGAGGCTGCCGGCTGAGCTTGCCCGGCAGAGGAGATGCCCGCGCCTCTCGCCCGCCGCGCACCGCAGAGGAGGAGGAGGGGGAGGAGGAGGAGGAGGGGGAAAGGAAAAAGCTCCTTTCTTGAAAGTGGAATGGCAGAAGGTGCCATCGTGTTTTAACATATGTGGACAAAATTATTCTTTAGAGAGCCTCAGTTTACTTTTAAGTAAAGAACTTACTCAAGAACCCAAAGCCAGAGTATGCGGTGCATTTGTAGTTTATCAGTTGAGTTTTTACTCCCAGATTCGTTTGGAGCACAAGGCTAAAGTGCATCTGATACCATCAGTACATGCCATTTAGCCCACAGCAATCATCCAGAAAGCATCAAGTAACCTCTCTGTTATTTTCTGGCTGTAAAAGTGCTCATCCACAACGCAAAGCCAAACAGCTTAGCTTGAAACAAGAAAAAGCCGAGAGAGGGTTTACACAGCTGTCACCTAAAGGTTCCCAGCTGAGAGGCACGTCTACAGGTGCTTTCGTTTCTCAAGTCTCAACTAAACTCCTGGCTCACTCTGGCGTGATCTGAAGAGCCCGAGACTGAGCGCTCAGCCATGGTGCTGGAGCAACGCCCGCTGGTTTCCCGCTGCTGCCCCGACAGCCACTGCAGCATGAACAAGGCAAGGTGATGCTGAGCGTCTGTGAGGAGCTCTCTCGCTAACATAGTCCCAAGGTCTTCTCAAGGTGGCTGTGCAGACAGAGAGTAATAACGAGGAGCGGCTGGCATACAGTGCCCGTCTGCCTCTGCAGTCAGCTGAATAGTTAACTGCATCCTTGGCGTTGTTTTACACAATTCACTGTTGTGCCTGGAGGCTCCTGCATCTCTGCTGTACATCTCCACTGAGGACCCAGAGATGGAGACCTGAACTTCTGCTTTGCCTAACAGCTAAATTACACTTTGTATAGAAAACTGATCACGTGGTACCTTTGGTGGCAAGTTGTATAGATCTGTGACCCAATGAATTCAGAGTTGCTCTCCCAAAGCTCTGAAGTCTACCAGCCTTACGGTTACAGAGTCCCTACAGGGATGCACACACTCCAGCTGGGTTCTGCGCTCTCTCCTGAACTATGAGCAAGGAGGAGGAGGAACTGAGCGTAGGGCTTCTCATCTCTTCCCCTTTCATGCAGCACAAGGCACTCCAGAAGCAGCCACGGCCTCACCGAGCCTCCTGGCCAAAAGACTTCGATCTTGAGGGCAAAGGCTGAAGAGTGCATGAAAGTGAGAGAGACACAGGGGCAAGCACTCGTCCCACCTTGCAACATCACTTGTTGGCATCTTCTCATCTGATCCCAGGCTGCAAAGGGTCGCAGCTCCACTTGTGAATTACTGGGTACCCTTACAGCGGTATTATCAAGTAAGGAACAACGTTAGAGTAGCAAAAAGACACGGCTCTGCCCTCGGCTGGGGAGGCACACTGGGACAGCCTCCAGCGCCAGACCATTTTTAGCAAAAGCAATCACAAATACAGTTAACTTCTTAGCTGACTTGTCTACAAAGAGGGAAAGGCTCCATACGATAAGCAGCACCCATTATTACTCTGCTGCAGAATTTAGTTCTTCCAGAAGTAATACACTCTGTTTTGCCAGCATCTAACAGCAAACCATATAACACGAAGATGCAGAGTTAAGGTACCTGTAAATGCACTGGTTTTGTTTCCCGGCTTTTGTGCTTCCCAGGGCTGTCCTTTGTTGTGCAGCTCTGATATTTTCCAATTTTTTTATATTTGGATATAGTAATTGCTAACACAGAGTCTAAGGCTAGCAATCATAACATCTATTTACAACACGCACACTGGCTGTGTGCACCTATTCCACCAGCCTCCCGTTTGCTTCAAACATGTCAGTCTCCCTGAGGACACGTTCAATGAGAAACCACCCCCCACCCTGCAAAGCCCTGCTTTACTTGCTGCCGAGCCTCCTGCATCCCCCTGGGCAGATTACCTTTGGAAGGCTGACCAGGGAATATTTACCAGCTATGGAATCAACAAAGTTCAGCCACATGCCAACATTTCATGCTGTTACCTAAACGGTGTCAGAACTCTCAGAACTCCATCAAAACAGAACTGGTTTGCACTTTGGTATTAAAAGTTATGTCCAGGCCTGAACACCTCGTTGAGGGCTGGGCCACACAGCAGGCTCCTCTGGGCAAAGATTTCTTTTCTAAGCAGCCATTACGCAAGTACCAATCTGTGAAAAAAATCTGAAACTCAAAGAGAAAGAACCTTGATTTGACATAGTGCTCTTGCTGCATGTCCCGTAGAAGGGAGGTCACCCACATCTTTAGATCTAATGGAAAGTAGGAAAGAAGCACCAAGTGCAAGGTTCTGCATGTGGGCTGGGGCAACACCAGGCTGGGCAGAGAACGGATGGAGAGCAGCCCTGAGGAGAAGGACTGTGGGGTGTTGGTGGATGAGAAGCTCAACTTGGCCCAGCAACGTGTGCTTGCAGCCCGGGAAGCCCAGGGCCGGGGCGGGTGGAAACTGGGCCGTAAATCCTGGGCCAGAGTTATTTCCTGCAGCTTCAGAAAACTGCGTGGGTCTGGTGATGTCTGGTCGCTGTTTTTAAACCCACACCCCCCCCCAGTCGGTATTTCTAATAACAAAGGGTTAAAAGCCAGCAGGCAGTCCCCGCGGTGGCGCGCAGGCAGCAGGCAGGCAGGTGCCAGCGGAGCCCAGAGCCCCCAGCAGCATCAAGGGCAGCACCCACCGCCGCAGGCAGCGCGGCCGAGCAGAGCGGAGTGTCCGCAGCAGCGCGAGCCCCGCGCACCGCCCCCCCGCGGGGCGCCCCCCCTCGCTGCCGCAGCCGCCCCGCAGGAACTGGGACGGGGTGCAAAGGAAGAGCGGCCGCCGGCCTGGGAACTGCTCCGCCGGGCAGCGGCCGCTGGGTGATACACGTGTCAGCGAGAACCGCTGGAACAGGAAGCAGCTGTTTCTTCCAGCTGTGACACACTCACCCCTGGTCATCGAGAACACGGAGAGAACACCGATGCGACACCCGTTGCCGTGCCAAAGCTCCATTTCTTGCAACATCGCTACACGTCTGACAAGGGAAGCCAGCTGGCAGCTGCTGCACATCTGTCACCGCCAGAAAGCACCCCCGCTTCCAAGGGGCGTCCACCAGCAGACGGAGATCTAGGAAGAAAAGGGAACGCTGAGTACACAGCAGGGCTCGGGTATGTTTCCCTCGGCAGCGTACAGAGCAACCGCATTTCTGTCGGGCACTACAAAATACGCTTCCAACGGCAGACTAGAACCTGATCACCTGAGGCCGACCCTGCCTGGGCAGGGGTACAACAGGGCACACACGGGAAACCACATCCCACCCTGCTCCCGGTAACAAGACTATCGGTAAAAACATCTTTATTACAGAAGGTGCTACTTATTTAAAATACCTTATTACAAAACATCTTATTACAAAAGTTATTTTTAAAAAAGTAGTATCTTGTTACAAACCATCTTATTACAGAAGTTACTACTGGTTAAGAAAGATCTTATTACAGAAGCTGTAAGGAAAGGTTTCGCCTCAGTTCATCTTACTGCCCGGTGCTCCCTTAGCACATCCCGGCCACAGCTGGGAGCTACACAAGCCGAGGCGGTCCTGACAGCTTCTCTGCTCCCTTCTCGTGCGTTTTGCTCAGGGCTGGCTCGTATGAACACGCATGAAGCCATTACATGGATGGTTTAGGTGCTCTTCCACATGGATCTCCTGAACACCACAAGTAGAGGATGTGCCCCCTTTATCCTTCAAACAGTATTTTAACATGAACACAAATGTATAGCTATTAAAAACTTAAGATCTGCTATCAACATAAGTACAATCTTCCTCTAAAAGTTTAAAAAATATTTTCAAGACATAATTAGAACAGAGTACTAGAATAATAAATAACTTATCATTACAGATACCATTAGCATCAAAAGGAAATTATTAAACCAGAAGAATTCCCCAGGAACGTAAAAGATCAGCAGCTGTGACATACATACACTTGCTGGTGAAACAGAGAGCTGGTTCAGGAAGGAAGAAGGTTTCCTGGTTAATCACTTAGAAAATTAGCTCATCTTTCCTTTAGCTGCTCTCCTGAAATCTCAGACCCATTCAGACCCAGAATCTTGCGACTTTCCAATGCTTTTGTTTCATACACGATCCCCAGTAAAGGGCCACGGTACGACTGCAAGCAAAGACAGCGAGAGCACCAACCACCACCTATGCCGAGCATACTGTAGCTCCCAACAACGTTAAATAGATAAATAAATAAGTGAAACAGATTCCTAACAGAGCACTAAAACCCATCTGCTTCCCAGTAAGGATGTCTCAAGAAAGTGTTTAAGGGTTCCTGTAAAGTTCAGACTTTCCAAATCTAAAGAATACAAACAGCTAAGGAATTACTTCATATTAATTACTCTGACCACTCGGTGCTTTATAACTTGACAGGTAGAAAATGTAATGAAAGAGGCCTACTGAACAATACCCTACCAAGTTAAAAAGAAAGCAAAAAATAGAGTGGTGTGGGGCTGGTTTTTTTGCTGGTTTTTTGTTGTTTTGTTTGGGGCTTTTTTGTGTGTGGTCTTTGGTGTTTTGTTGGGGTTTGTTGTTTTTTTTTTTTAAACACAGCTGAAATGATCCAAAGTGGCTGTTGTGGGCAAAGCTCCACGGCTGCTGGAGTCTGACAGGGGAATCCAGCTGGCAGCTGCTGCACATTTGTCACCCACTTCTCACTCTCTTATTTCATCCTCCAGAAAGCACCCCCGCTTCCGAGGTACATCCACCGGTAGACGGAGATCTAGGAAGAAAAGGGAACACTGAGTACGTATCAGTGCTTGGATATGTTTCCCTTGGCAGCATACAGAGCAATTGCATTTCTATCAGGTACTATAAAATATGCTTTCAATGTCAGACTATAACCTGATCACCTGAGGCCTACTGTTTAAAGAAACAGGAATTCTTCCAATTTTTCAAAAATTTAAATATAAAACCCCAAAGCAGATTATAAGAAAAGTGCTCCCCTTCTTCAGTATGTATTATTTAGAAATGCCTTTGCCACCATGGATACCAAAAGCCAAACATTAATTACTATAAGCCCCTGGCAGTATCTACAGAAAGGCCTGACCTGCTTGTGCCATATCCCTTTGTTTACCCAGAAAAGGCACAACTGCCTCAAAGCACACCACAGCCAGCACCAGGATCCCAGAAAAAAACTCGTGGCGTCACAGAGAGGACAGACAAGAGGCTCCTTTTTTGACAGTTACCTCGATCCACAGCAACACAGAGATACTTCCCACGTATGGCCAGATCTTGCAGGTCAAGAAAGTGAACAAGTACCCCGATAAAGTCACAACAGCGCTACCACTGCAAACATCACCCACAAGAAATTTAACCTCTAAACAAACACATTCACATCTTCCAGCCTCTGTTCGTTCTCTGTACTACAAAGTTCCTGCCCAATAGGCACCACTTTTGCACTTTCTGACACCTGTCTCCTGCCAAAGCAGACTCTGTTGGGAACACATCTTGAAAACGCATAGGGATGGAGAAATGAGGGGGCTTGTAACAATGCACCTCTAAATTATGGCAAGTTAAGACACAGGGTATGACACCCACTCATCCCAAAGAGCAGACTGCCAGGACAGGCAATTTGAAATGCCTTCAATGAATATATAATGACGTCAAGGTAATGGCAACTGAGCTGGAGCAAGCAGCTGCCGCTCGGACTCCCGAGAGCAACTTCGCTTTGGGCTTCACACAGATGTTCAAGAGCTCAGGGCCAGGCCTGTCCCCACATTAACTCTTAACACCTTTGTAGGAAGAGATCTCACTGTGACCGGATAGGAAAACTAAATGAACATTAACAGTATTTTTGGCTGGAAGGTGCAGGAAACAGTTCAAGGGAACAGATGACAGCATGGGAGACCTTGCCTGAATGAAGATTTGCCCTTAGCAATTGCACCTAGAAATCTATTTACCTTGGAGGGAATGAGAGAGAACACACAGTGACACAACTGCAGCGGCATGGGAGTGGGTGGTAAATGTCTAGGGCACCTTGCAGCATAAAAAAGAAAAAAAGTCAGAGAAAGTCATCAGATTATTTGCAGGACTAGACGACTCACAGAAAATATATGGTCAGCCATCGAGAAAGAAAGATTTTTTGCTTAATGTCTCAGCATCAGCTTAAATGCTTCAATCCACAAGTAACAAATGCCCCCTGCTCCATTCTGAGATGCCTATTTCCAGAAAGACGGGCTGCAAACAAAAATTCCTCCCATCAGAATCTGGTCCTTCTCCCGTGCTCTTTTAGAAGAGGAAGCACAAGCCACAGATATTAGGTCCAGTATAGCTGTGCTCACGAGCTGAGTGTGCCTGTGGAGCACAATGCAGAGGAGATGGGGAAGGAGACTCAAAGTATTTACAGAGTTCCTCTTAATCCTTTGTGAAGTCCAAAAGGACTCCTGTTACAAGTGTGTATGCTGCCAACAAAAGCGGACAGATTTATTTCAAAACTCCCATTTTAACAGACAAGCTCAGCTAGAAAGTAGTGGGAAAAGCAGACGCATCATCAGCACCTTCAAATCTATGTCCTAAGAGTGAGCTTGGGGCTGAAAAAAAGCAGTCCCTGAAAGGTGACCTATTCCTTGCACCTCCGTGTGATAAACACGGCAGGAGCTAGAGCACCATACCCATCGCCTCTCAAGAAAAAGAGTGGGAAGGGAACAGATGACACAGCCCGTAATCATTTGCAATGATGTATCTTAGCGCCGAGTTAAGTTCTGCACCCTTTGTAGCAGACTCTGGCTCCCGGGAGGACTCAGAAGTAGTTGAAGAGGAGGGTTCTTCACCCGCTGTGTAGTTAATCTGCATTAATGACATTAACTTACAAAAACCACAGTGGATGCTAAATGTTTGCACAGCTTCAAAAAGGGACTCTAAAAATCAACTGAAGGTTACTGAGGCCTTTTCTGCTTAATGGTACAGAAATGCCGAAGACACTGTTGGAGACAGGACAATGAACTAGAGACACCTTTCATCTAGATTCTGCTGGGCAGAATGTTCTTAAAACTGGTAAACTAGAATTTAGCTGAGAAGGCTGGTTAAATACATTGGTTTTCCATTTGAAGGAAGCAGATAACCCATCTCAGTGATTTATGGTGCTGCAGAGATGGGCTGGCAGCTACGGAGGGAAACCCTGGGGACGGTGTTTTAGGGAAAGGACGCTTGTCTTTTCTTGCTACAGAACAGCTGTGAAATGCAAAGAAGTCCAGTCCACTCTTTGGAGGGAAGCAATGCCTTCTCCACAAAGGCGGGTTTGATTCTTGGTGCGTTTTTACAGATTAACAGCTCGGGTTGGGCTCAGAGCTGCTCCCAGTCACTGAAATGTACCACATTATATTGGCTCTCGCTGTGTGGTATCTAGAACGTGGTGTCACCACGTAACAAAGAAAAGTGATGTTAAAGAAAAGTGACATTAACATAGAAAAAAACAGCCTACTGAAATAGATGGAAGAAGAGCCTTTTTCACAGCAGGGTGCATGTATCAAACTGCAGGCTCAGAAAACTTGCAAAGGAGTGCCCAAAGGAAAACAGGAAAACAGAGAGGACTCCATCACACTCAGAGGGCAAGTTGCCAAGAAACACCTGGAAATCATCGTGATGCATTTTAGCACAGAGAGATTAAAAAAGAAGTTGTTTCCAGAGTCTCACAGAGGACAGGAGGTGCTGACAGACAAAGGTGTAGTCAGAGCAGCAGAAGTCAGCTTGCACTTGAGCCTGCCTGCTTCAGGCTTACAGCTGACATGCAGCCGACAGGCTATGCCAGCTTGGAGGCTTCTATCATGCACCCAACTGACTTTGGGCTAGCTTGAGCCTGATCACGTTTGGCTCAGGTGTGCTGTCTATCTCTACCCTTAACACGCACACCAAGCCCCAAAGGTACAACAGTGGAAATGCAGACCTGGATGACCGTCACATTTCCCAGAGAGTAGACTATGCCAATCGTTGCTAATTAGCGTTAGCATAACAGTGTTTCATCCCTGTGGAACAATCCCATGGGAATGCTTTCCAACATGTTCCTGTACATAACTTTACAACTGGCACGTTAAGCAAATGTTTTGCTTCAGATATGAAAGCTGAGAAGTTTGCTAGTTATCTGTGATACCAGGAAGTAATTGAACAAGAACTCTTGATTATGTGTTTTAAACAAAAGCTTGTCTTTTTTCAAGGTGGCATCCCACCTTTTTTCTCAGCTTCCTGACAGAAAGACTTTATTCCTTACTTAAATGTTTGAAACTGATGGGCATTATGAGCTGAACTATTAACTAGCATCATGATCTGGAATCTAGAAACCACCCTTTGAAGTGAGCAACAGCTCTTCAAACCCCACCATCGGCTCTTTGATGAACAGCTGTGAGGGAAACAGCTTCTTAGAGACTTGCAGGCTGAACCAAATTCCCCTCTAGAATGGATCCCAAGTACTTTTTGTGTCCTCTTACGTCTCTCTAATCTGTGGACATTTAGGTTTTCCCTTCAGTTACTAGATTTGTGAAGTTTTTAGCCTCAGATACTCTGTGGCTTGTTTTTCTCATGTGCTTCAGGACACTACCAGACTGGTACAATGTGTTCAGTGATCTGAGACAAAGAGTTCAGACTTCTACACTAGCTTCATCAGTTTGGTGGGTTTTGCCCCTGGAACTTCCATAGTTACCTCATTACTCAGTGTTTCCTTCACAGCACTGTCGCCCTCCAGCGAACACGTCTATGGACTTAATCTCAATATTGTGACATCCAGGTTTCTGGCACAACTCCCAGAACTTCAAGTTTTATTTACTTACATAATTTATACCCTTTCCCACATCAGAGTAATTAGCATACATGTCTCTATTGAAGTGTGTTGATAAGTACACTAAGAGGTTGTACAAGTTTAGTATTTTAACTGAAGGAACAATGAGGTATTTACACGGCAGACAACAATTCTTCTACTCTCCCCTTTCTGTAATAGTTAGTTTCAGAGTAGCTGTCACCGTAATCTCTGAGAAAACGTAGAATCTTTCTTACCGAGAGAGTTGCCTGTGTCTGAACTGCGTCTTTTCCAGGAGAAAGATTTTACAGATGAATCTGTCTGTTCTACAGATTCGTTCACAGGCTCAGCTCCTGAAGTGAATTGTCTCTCTTCTGTCTCCGATGTCCTGGATTCACTTTTAACACTAGTATTCTCCTTAAAAAAACACAACACAACACCAAAAGAAATAAAACCAAAGATCACTCAATGTTATCTTATAATAAAACTAATATAAAACCAATAAAACAAAATAAAAGCTATTCTTCTCCACTCCAAAAGGGCATCTAACAGGTGGTGAACACTGCCTAGACAGTTGACATAGTAAGTGTTTTTAACTCAGAATTAAGGTTGCTAAATTGAAACAACCTCTTACAAAACATCATATTAAGCAAAATATGAGATCAGAAAACTAGAATACACAAAGTTAGGGTACATGTCCCCACAGTCTGAACTTTTCCCTCAGTTATTAAAATAGCTAGAAGAAATAAGCTAGAAGAAATATAGGTGCACTCATTCTTACCAGCACGTGTAATAATAACGACAGATCTAGCTCAACTTGACAGAGCTGTGTGATGCAGAACCACACGTGAACCACACATTTCTGGTTGGGAATCTCACCCCACCCCATCCAGTCGTTAAGACGTTAAGTTACAACGTGTTGCTTGCTTTTTAGAGCCCTCTGCTGCTGCTCTACATGTATTTTGCAGGCAACCATTTGGCAAACTGGTACATTTCCATGATCATGTGGCAAAAACCTGTAGCTTAAAAAAAAAAAAAAAAAAAAAAAGACCCGGACAACCAAGTTCTGTTTCATTTTCACTGAGGCAGTACAGGCCCAAAGTTAAGCACCTGGAATCTACCTTTAGACAGAAAAATTTTCACCGTATCACCTGTTCTAGAATAGTCATCTCTTCTGCAAATATCTTATACATCAATAACCTAAAGATGAATGACTGCTCAGAGCCTGCAATGTTTCCTTCTATTAAGGGGAAAAAAAGCTTTTGAAAACCATTATGTGTGAGTTTACAGAAGACAAGAGGTCACACCTGGTAATAAGATAGTCTTTCCAAAAATCATGCTCACCACCTTGAGTCTGTCATTACTCAATGTTGAGTATATAACAGGCTATGTGTATACGTATCAATAGAAACACACATACATTGCTTGACAAAGTTGTATAATAACATTCAAAAAGGCCTGTGCAAATACAGTAATGGAGTACTCCAGGGAGAACTAGTTCCCTCCCACACACCTCCTGCACTTGCTGGATACCCATTTGACTCGGTTTTTCCTCTTTGAAATGTGCTGTCTGGATGTATTGCTTTAGTACTGTTAACAAGGCCACGTGAAAAACACGTGGCTAGCAGTGCCTTTTGTCTGATGTCTGAACCACAACTCCTTCCCAGGCACAAAAACAAAGAAGGCAGGCAGGCTGTAGGTCACTACCTTCACCAGCTAGAATCCAAGTCTCACGAGTGATGATGACTTCTCTATTCCTGGTGACATTTCCATAATAGCAAGTTCTAGAAAAATCAGTGAGCAGCCTTCATCAAGTAGTGAGAGAAGGGAAGATTTCTCAGGTCAGCATTCTAAACCGGATATTCCACCGGACAACTGCTCTAGAAACAATTCTGCAAACTTCATTATTTAAAAAGAAGAGACTAATGAAAAGCAATACCAGGCAGGGGATGTAGATACCAAATTGCAGTGTTTGATAAAGAAAAAACAAGTAACATGCATATTGGGATAACCATTATCAAGAAACTGTTACTAGCATACGTGGTGAAAGTAGTCTAGACACTCTAACTAGCAGTTCTGCAAAGGACCTGGGGATGCTGCAGTGCCCAGTAAGGCTAACGACACCTTGGGCTACACCGGGACGAGCGTGGCCAGCAAACTGAGGAAATTTCATTCCCCCTCACTGGTGAACCTGTACTTCCAATGCTGTGTCCAATTTTAACCCTTACAGCTGCGTGTGTGGAAACTGAAGAGCAGTCATACTGCACAGCACCCCTTTCAGATTTCTTTTTATCACTGTGTTTATAGAATCTTACACACCAACTCTTCAGTAATCTAATGTAATAGGTAATAATACCATTTTCATCCTAACAGCATCAGCCTAGCCCACACAAGTCTGGTTCCCAAGCTATCCCTTTTTTTTATTGTTCGGTCTTTTAAGCGAACATGTTTCTGACCATGGATTCACCGCACCTGTGGACAGACCCTCCACTCAGGTCTAATACTTCTGCAACTTCAGAGTCCAAAACATTGTTTGGCAGAGAATCAAGCAAAGCTACCAAAGCTGACAGACGTGAAAGTTTTGCCTTTTCACTTCAGTTACTGAAAAACGCCAAAACTGCTGCATCTCACTACTTACACGACTTACGAGACACTGACTGGACTATACCTATACCCAGCTGGAACCATGATGGGAAGCTGAGGTACTAAAATTAGCAACTCGCATGAACGGGGTTTGCTGGATTCACCTTCCCCAAAGAAAGCAAGCGTTTCAGCCTTCACATA
>NC_079295.1:0-116664 GCF_023638135.1 Falco biarmicus | reverse complement strand
ATGCCTGTGTCGGGCAAGAGAAAAAGAGCAACGTCCTAAAGCGTATTGCCTTTTGTGCCAGGACGGTGAAGGAGCAGTTGATCTTTTCCAAACCTGAAGCTCAGAAAGCAGTTGAGCACATTCCCAAATGTTGGTAGTTACCTTTCTAAGTTTGATTTCACCCTAAGCTGCTCTCTGTGCTCCAGGTATTACTGCTGTATTCCTCAGATTTATGGAGGACAGAGATCTGATTACAATTGCAGATATTCAAATGTAAGCCTGACTACAGCATTGTTGCTGGCATCGATGTATTCGTTCAGTCCAGTTCTGTATCAGCTGCATCAGCATGGTTTGAATGGTCATGTTTTCCAGCCTTCTTCAAGACAGACCTCTCCTCCACCATTAGTAGATATTATTGACTTGTGGTTATGCCGTGTCTTTCTAATGTTAGTTCTCAATAAATAAAGTATACCGGCGAGTTTCAGCGTGTCTCAAACAAACAGTACAGCAGCATCCTAGTACCCATGAAGCATCTGCAAGCAAACCCCCCTGAATTTATGTGGCTCTCCTGTAAGCTTTGGGCATATTAGTGCTTTCAGGCACTACCAAGAGTTTCTGGATGCCACAGCGCTGTGCTGCTAAGCATGGCCTTGTTTGGGGGGTTAATTTAGATCGGGATGCTTAGTGCTGTCTTGTCAATATAGCCTCCATTTCTGGTTGGATGACACCCTCTCCTGGTTTTGGAATGCTGCCCTAAAATGAGAGGCTAGGTGCCACTAGCATCAAAGATCCAAGAAGCACCTGCACGTGGGGATAAGGGATGAATGCCGCTGCTCTGCTAAAGTTGCAAATGGATCAGGCAGGTCAGCTTTCTATTCCTTCAGCTGGAACCATTGTGGAAACAACTGGTAGAGTTGTTAATGTTTGGGAATGGTGAATGCATGCTGTCATGGTGGAGAGGCCTTCAGGAATGCGTTAGTCACCTTGTAGTATCTTCCTCAAGGCAAGTGGATGAAGAAACCATGGTGTGGTAATCTAAAGCTTTTCCTCGCGCTTCCTCATCTTCAGGAGGTACGTGGCTGTACTTGCGAGCCTGGTGGTGGTGTAGCAGTGGCAGGAAGTATGAGCCTTTCTATTTGTGCAGGACTTGCACAGCAGCCTTTGGGTTGCCTCTGCTCGTGGGACGCTTTGGATGAGGTATGAATTGTTTGTTAACTAGATGGGCGGTTGCATGTTTGATTCATGAGTAGCATGCAGGTACAGACCAATGAGTATGTGGAATCTCGGCAAGGGCTTGTGTGTCATAAGTGTTCCCTAAAATATTGTAGCATGTTCAAGATGATCTTTAAGGAAGTTCTGGTAATCAAGACTTTTTTTCTTATTTTTTTAACACAGGCCTCCTCGATCTCAGAAAATCCTAGGAACTGCTTTCAGGTGATGTTTCTACTGCTATTTGTAGTCACTTTAGGCTAAGTATGGTAGGTACCTGAACACAGTGCTTGGGCTTCCACCAAGAAACACTTTTCTACAGACAACTGTTCTCGTTTTGTCAGAGGAGTGTAGAAACCAAAGTGCTCTATCTGGTACCTATTTGTGGTAGTGGGGCTATACAGATTGCCTGAAGGTGCCTTCGTATTTGGATGGCTGACTATTTAAGAACAGAAAAATGTAGCACAGTCTTCACAGTTTTGGTACTTAGAGAGCAGAAAGAAAATATCTGAGGACTTCTTCTTGCACTGCTGTATTCTGTATCTTAGAGTCATTGGGGGCAAAGAAGGAATGGGATTTTGGGTTTTATTTCAATTGCACTGAATGCACCAGGAGAGCACACTTTATGTATAGAAATAAATTTCCGTATTCATAAGACTACCAGTACACAATGTTTTGATGTTCAGGTTGTATAAACTGTTTTCCCTGCTTTATGTTGGTTACGAGTGCTTTATTTTAAGTTCTGATCATCTTTCTTTCTTCTTCTAGAAATCGAACTGGGCCAGCGAGTAGAACATCAAAAGAGGTATGTAAAAACACAAGCTGAAACTTTTTTCTACATGCTGCACCTAAGTCTAAGAAATGTAGCCTTGTACTAATTTTTTAATATATATAAAAATATATAAAATATATATGTTTTATATATAATATTTATAATATATATATCTCAAACATATTTTCCAGTGAAACATAGTGTATGCTGTAAATCCAATGTATTTGATTCAGCATAGTGAAAACTGAGCAATGCCAACATTTGCGCGGTTCTAATGTGAATAATGGTATTTGTGCCTAGTAACGCATTGCATTTCGTACTGAATAGGCTAGAATATTTCTTGTGTGACTGTGTGTTGTACCGATAATGTATGCTCATTTTTAGAGCTTGTAGGTTCAAGGTTTGCACCACTGAACTTGGTGCCACTCTTCAGTACGCCACCACTTTGAATTTACATTTGGAAAAGGGGCAGCATTTTTCTTCCGGTCAGAAAACACTGTTGTTCTGCTGCTAAGACATGAATAAGTAACTCGAGGAGACACTTGACTAGTAATGGCCTAGATCTCCACTTGGCCCTTGGGGGGTATGCTACGTGCAACGATGCATTTCAAAATAGCCCTCATAGTACAAACATTACTTTGTGGTGGTGGTTGGTTTTCATCTGTAAGTATAACTGCTTGTTCTTCACTAGAATGGAGTGAGGCATTACATGAGCTCTAGGTCACTGGATCTGATCACTTTGTAAGCTCTTAGGATAACTTAATCTAGAAATTCGTGAACTTGGGGTCTAATTAAAGTAAATGAAAGACAGCGCAAAAACTATACTGCATTCATGAATCATACTTGTGTGCATTTAGTAAATGATGAGCTATTAACTGATTAATTTATAAACTGCACTGACAATGTTTCCTGTAGTGACACTTCCTACTCAAATAAACGGAAATAATTTTTTTAGATCCTTTCGAGCTGCAAATGGACAGCTTCCTTAACCCTCCGTCTTTTAAGCAGTTGTGAGCATTTAACAAGGGTCCCCCTCTGAGGTATTCTGAGCAATAGGTTGATCTCAGGAGGGGTTGGTTGCTTTAGTTTCTTCTCATTAACAACGTAGGCATACTTAAGCTGTTTAAGGTTTGGACTTTGTTTTGAACAAGTATAAATTCCACTGGCTTGGAGGTGGCTCTTCCAGTGACACTCAGAGGATATAGCGCAGGCTTTCATACAGCAGTAGGGGTGAACTATTGCTCTGTTTTGATTGTAGAACTTGAGTATGTGTTTAATTTTTCTGAATAGATTGGCGACCCTTCCGCACCTCTTTCTCTGGCCCAGCTTATTAAGGTATGCTTAGATGTACTTGCTTGTGAAATAGTGTTAAAAAGAAAGGGGTGGGTGTGGGTGTGTATCCTTGTATTTTCAAACCTTACACTGTGCTCTCTAGCTGGATAACTGCTGTAATATGAGCAAAACATTAATTGTTAATAATTCAGAGTGTTTCTCCTAACTTTAAAATATTACTTTGATACTATCCTGTAGAGAGTAGTTCCCAGCTTGGGAAGATGGAAGGGGAGCACCTTATTGGCCTCAGTGTAATGCTGCAGTGTTACTCATCTGCAAGACACAAAGAAGCAGCACTTCAGAAGCTGTTTACCATTTTTCATACGTCCCACTCATTGTTCATTGGAAACTAACACCATTTTTACAGCAGGATTTAATTGGCTGTAAGTCATGGACATTTCTAGGGCCTTTGCAACAGCCGGAACAGACGTGTTTCTGGAACATGGACAATTGCATGGCTGTTTTTGAATTTTTAGTCATTACAGTTACAGATCCATTCTTTGAATGGTGCGGGACTGCTTGAATTGTGGCATACAGATAGAGGACGACGCAACCTAATTTGTTTACGTGCAGACTGTGAAAAGTGTGCAAGTGCACCTAATTGTTGATAGGACTGTGCCAGTGTTTATGCGAGGCACATCAGCAGACGTGACCGCCTGAAAGCATATTTTGTAATGGAACTGCTTGTATTTTGTGCTCAGCAACGTGTAACGTTGTCTGGGGAAACACTAGTGATTGCACTTGGTGAAGAGGCGTAGTGCTAGCCACAGAAGTGATTAAAAGCATAGTCTTTAAAGTTACAAAGACTAGAGAAGGCAGGGCCTAACGCAGAGGAGCTAGTTCTTTCCTCTGAAAATGAAGGCCAGAGCTCATGTCCAAGAGAAAGAAATCCTTCCCACTGGGAACGTCTTCCCTCGCTCGCTGCATTTATTTATTTTCTTAATAAATTTAATTGTGTTAATTAACATTTTGCGGCAGGGTGGGGGTGGGGGTGGAGGTGTGTGCAGAATTAGTTTGGGAAGCAGCCACCAAAAGACATTGGTCTCCCTCAGGGCTGTCCCTTGGTTCTGTAAAGTCATGTGAAATTTACTCTAAAATGTGGAAAACTGTCCAAGCTTTTGAGAAATTCAAAGATTTCAGAAATACGGAGATAGGTAACAAAGCAGCTCCGAACTGTTACCCTAGCCTCTTTAGTGCAGGCTGGCACAGGAGGCAATGTGTAGTAAGAACTTTTCTGCTTTGTTATGACTATGTATTGAATGCCATATTTGAATGGTGGTCTGTTCCTAGAAATGTGTTGTGGGTTTTGGATGTGTTTTGTAAACCATTTGGGTTCAGACAAATCAGTCAAGTGTCTATAAAAGTTCTCTGCAAATGTTACTGGAAATGATTTCATAGATGGAGATCTGGATTATGTTCCTGCGTATATGGAACAGCTAGATGAAGTAACATGTGGAAACTAGTTGGTTGCTTTCGTGAGTGAATGCATGTAAAAAGGAAAACATGAGCAGTTGGTCTGTAGGATAGGTGCTTGAAGTTCCAAATAATTTACAGTCACCCCCTTTGACCCTGCTTGTATCTGGACTAGTGTGTAATAGAAACATTTGAAGAAGTACTGTGTAAAAAAAACCATCTGGCTTCCATAGTTCGAAGATCTAGTTCTGCGTAAGGTTTATATTACAATTTGCGTGTTAAAAGGACAGTGCCAACTGGAAAAAAATTGTAGTTCAGTCACTTCCTATGAAGAAGCGAGTGGCGGTGGGGGAGGGGGCGGAACCGTGCGGTTTGGACTGCCTACAGCACATGATGGTCAGATGTCTGCTGAAAAGAATCTTTTCTCTTGCTGAGGGATTATAGAAAGCTTGATTCCTTTTAATGCTTCTGGGTCTGAAGCTGAATTTCAGCAAGCAAAACCAACTGCCACGACTCTGAAGTTGTGTGTCCTTTTGACACTGCAGAATGTAAATACTGCTACTTGCACACATCTTTCTCAGTTAAATGTACCATGGCTAGCTTCTTTGACTAGTCTGGAGCTTAAAGACCAGCTTCAAAATGCTGGCTGGTGGGCTTTTTTCTACACATAGCTTCAGTCCGCTTGGACAAAACTTGGATTGGCTTCACAAGTCTTTATGTAAGGTACAAAGAGAGCCTATTTGTAGCCTAATGTGTGTGTCAAATAACCATTACCTGTTAAACAGACTGCCAACCTGGCTGAAGCCAATGCTTCCGAAGAGGATAAGATAAAGGCGATGATGATACAGTCCTGCCATGAATACGATCCATCCAAGTAAGTATCAAATGTGATCTTCAAAGGTTATGGAAAAAGTATGGAGATGTTTCTTTTAAGAAGAGAGACACATGCATAGCTTTTCCTTTTTTTCCCCAAACCTTCTAGTTACTTGAGGGAACCCTTGGATCTGCCTCCACCATCATCCAGTTGCTTTTGCTGTGGAAAACCTGGCCACTATGCCAAGAACTGCCCGGTAAATAGTGTAAGATTGGGGCAGGCCTCTGGTGTTACCCAGCTTTTAGGGTTTTTTACCTTGGCATTTATGTGACAAAGACATGAACACTCCCAGTAAGAATTGTTTCTCTCGGGGCGAAATGTTACATGGCAATGTTGCAAAGCCCTCCCAAATTCAAGGGAAACTTGGAATTCTAAATGTGAAACTTTTTTTTTCTCTAGGTCACAGACATTAAAGATGTCCATAGATCTTTCTCAGTGAACTTTCATACATATTTGTATCTATTTCAATAGTACTGGAAATGTTCCTGGTTCTAACTCTTTCTAATGACAGTTCAAAGTTGTTGGTATTTCCTCTAAAAACAAGAGGTTTCTGTCGACCCCGTCTATTGAGTATCTGTCAGTTTTAACTACAGAAGCCTCTGGCTGAATATTCATGCCGTTTAACATCAGTCCCTGAATGTACGTGCAGGAGGGATGAATTCAGCCTTCCTATATAGATGTGAATGTAAGTTTCCATGGGGGCTGATTTGGAGACCCTGAATTAAGCTCTCACACGTTGCCCAGGAGCTTTGGAGGGGGAACAGGTTTGTGCCTCTGCTCTGAGCGGACGGTGAGCAAAGGGCTGTTTCACCCTGAAGGGTCCTGAAGTTAAGCCAAAGAATGACGACTGGGTTCAAAACTCTGCTCAAACCTGTGGTACGTCCTGGCTATGCTCGTTGGGGAAAGCAGGAGTTTGAGTCGAGCAGCCATTATGTTAGGTAAAAGGAGGGGATTAAAGGCTTTCGCTGCTTAAAATTATCTCTGAAACGTCATTTTAAGTGTGCATCTGAAGAGGAGAGATGTCTGCATTTCTGTTCTCAACAGGACAAAAATGTGGAGCCTGTTCGCAGAATTAAAAGGAGCACCGGAATTCCAAGGAGTTTCCTGGTGGAGGTGAAGGATCCCAACACAAAAGGTGCCATGCTGACAAAGGCTGGGAAATACGCAATACCAACTATTAATGCGTAAGTATGGAATTAATCGGACCGACCAAAATGCGAATGAGAGCAACCATGCGTAAATGTCTGAGTGGCAATGCAGCCGAGGTGGCCAGCCTCTAATTACGAGGGAGGAAGCACTACCGTCGTATCTTAACCTTAAAATCTGCAATACTTTCCCATATTGAAATAGAGTAGTCCTACTGTTCATGCCCCGGGAAGCTGGCTGACCTTGGGGTATGCTAAGAACCTGTATTTCTGCAAGGCATTTCAGTAGTGTTTCCAGCTGGCATCATTCTCTCTGAATGCTCATTTTGCTTCTGGTTTATGTTTCAAAGGCTTCTTGCAAAATTTAACAAATAGCCCTTGGACTGAGATTTCCTCCTCCTCTGACTTTTAACAAATCTCATGTGTGAAACGGGCTGAAGTGTTCCTGTTGCTATAAACTAAGAAATTACTGCTGTGTGCTGACAGGAGTGGCTGTTGGAAAGTGCACTCGGTAGCACTTCCCTTTTTCTGTCATGGATCTCCTGTTGTAGAAGCTGTAGCACAGACTTCTTTCATTTACAAAATGAAATTACTTGGGGACGAACTTTACCCTGATCCAGCAATTTGCACTTACCCTCTGGCAAAGGAGAGGTGGGATTCCTTTCCCCTGCTCTCTAGCTGTCAAGCAATTATTTTTCTAGTCTGAGCTCATTTCGTAGTTGATCCAACGGATGGGAGAGTTCTGCAGAAGGAAAAATGTTCCCCCCTCCTTCTTCTTCTGATAGTGTGGCTCTAGAGAAGTCATTTAGCGTAAATGCCTACGTTGTAGAAAGCCAATGTGGAGTGAGAAGACTTCCATCTATTACCTTTGTTTGATAAAATCCAAAGCTTGGAAAATTTTTCCTTTCCCATCTTTCACTTTTTTCTTTTTCCTTCCCCACCTGCCCTCCAGGGAAGCTTATGCTAGAGAGAAAAAGGAAAAGCCACCCTTTTTACCAGAGGAGCCCTCCTCCTCCTCCGCAGACAGGCCTGTTCCAAACGAGTTGTTATGTCCCATTTGTAAAGATCCAGTGACGGACGCAGCGCTTATTCCATGCTGTGGAGCAAGTTATTGTGACGAATGTAAGTGCGTAATGTAATGTAAGGAGTAAACTCCCCTCCCGTGTTTTTTAATCCAAAACACCACATCAGATCTTCTGAAAGCAGGAATAGGAGATCACCTGTGCTACCAGGTCTATTTCATACTTCAGTACGCCCGGAGTAGGAAAGGCCTCTTCTCCGTAATGGGGGGGAAAAAAAAAACCCCAAAGGCCAAAGAGCTTTTTTCCCTTTCTGTGTATCTAGTCAAATCTTCTTCACATGCGGAAGGTCGAGTACGAGAAGAGTGCATAATTGTGCAGGTGAATACAGTATTAGATATGGAATGCACGTAGTTTGTCCACAGCTCTTTCTCTCATACACAACTATAGAGCCAGCTCTGGTGACTGACTCTGGTCCGCCACAAACAGGCAGTCGGGCATTTAATCTACATTCTTTGCCACAGGAGTTGGTTAAACCTTCAAAACTCGAACCGACTCATGGCTTTTTGAGATGTGCTTTGTTCATTAGCCTTGATGTTGGTGGCTTCTTGCTGTACTCGGTAGTAGAAAAAAGACTAGTCCAAACATCAGGACACAGCCCACTCTATGGTCTTCAGCTGTTACAACAGGGAAATGTCAAAACTGTATAGCGATTTGCTGCATACTGGGCATTTTTTACACTAATGAACATTTATAGCTTCATGCTCTCCATTCAAGACCATATCCAGCCATTAATCGTCTGTGTGTTCTTATAATTGATGAGAACCCCAAAGATTTCCCTACTTTGGCTGAAACCTATTTTGACGCTTCTAATTACACACAGGTATTAGAACAGCTTTACTGGAATCGGAGGAACATACTTGCCCGGCGTGTCATCAGACAGGTGTTTCTCCTGACGCTTTAGTTGCCAACAACTTCCTGCGCCAGGTAACGTGGTGACTTTTTCATCAACTGTTTGTAAGGAAAGTCTGTTTGTAAAAAGCTGAAAGGGAGGAAATTATTGACATCTCCTTAAAGAAGGATAAACTGAATAAGGCTGCATTTACTTTTCAAATGCATTGTCTGTTGTTACAGAAGCTGACAACTCTTTAGAGATAATCAGGCAAACTCAGGTCAAACTTTTGTCTAAACATGCTTGCCTGCCTCTCAGATTCGCTGTTAACACTGAAGTCCTTTAACTACAGATACTCTGAGCTACCAGTCCTTAATAGCAGTGTTTCATGTGATGTGTTCCTATCTCTGTGTGCTGCTTTACTCTAGGCTTGATAGCATGTACAGGACTATACAAGTCATTTTACCCTGTGGAGGCTTTTCTTCATCTATTGTCATCATAATCTGACACTTTGATCTTTTTGTCCATGTTCTTCTGCCTCTAGGCTGTGAACAACTTCCACAATGGAACCGGCTACACAACAGGGCTCCATAAGGAGATTCAGCAGCAGCAGCGACAGCCGCCGTCACCGCCTGCACGACCACTTGTGACTGTGACACCTGCTGCTCAGGTGACTGCCACCAAACTTTCTAAATCTTCCTCTCTGTCAGTCAGTGGTCTGTTAAGTTTTATTTCAACATATGCTTTTGAAATACAGTATTTATTAGAGCTTATTTTCCAACTGTTTGCATTTATTCACAAGGGCTTTCTGGTTCCTGTAGCAAGACAACCGGCAGTACCATGTCTTCTGGGCCCCCAAGAGCAAAAAATACCCACACCTGGTGAGTGACCGTAACTTTAGAATTTCTTCTAAAAAAATTATCTTCAGATGAACTGAATGGGATTTATTTCTTTTTCCTCTCCCCACTCCAAAAGGTCATCCGATGAGAGCCAGTGCGGTTCGCTCAGCAGGTGGCAGACCAGGCTGGGGACTGTAAGTATTTCACAGAAATTCAGTCTCTGACGACTTGTAACCTGTTAAACCAGGCTGTAACACCTACATTACTTCTACAGTAGCTGATTTATAATGAAATGCATATGCACAGATAGCTGTGGAGAATACAAGTGGCAATTCATTTTTAAGTGGCTCAGCTTGAGTTGGCTCTAACAAAGGGGATCTGTGCTTGCAGTAAAACGATTACAAATAAAACTCCAGTATGTGACCCAAAAGTAGACTCTGAAAAAGAAACGCTTTTGGAGGAAACCGTAAGTATATATCAAAATTAAACACAACGACAGGATGAGGTGCAAAGCCACCCTTTCGAATTACTTACTGGCTGGATAGGGCTGAAGAAACTGATTTCCCAATTGAAGTCAGCCTCCAACATTTGATTCTTAATGACTTAGTGATGGAGCAAATTGTTGGAAGAGTCAGTGCTGGTTTTTTATGACCATTTTGAATTTCTTTAGTCTAGTCATCTCAAATAGCCAAGCTGCTTTCTCTCCGTTGGAGAGAGAGGAATCTGTTTTTGCTGTTATTGCCCTACCAGTTAGTTCTTCCTTTTGGTATGTATTTGTTATGGATAGATTATAAGTGTGCATCGTGTTTATAAAATCTTAAAGATAAATCAAAAGAAAACACAGCAATCCGTCCCAGAGATACCTAAAATTCTCAGGTTCAGTAAGCAAGGAAAGAACAGTTCAGGGACAAGACCAGGCCAAACAGATCATCACGAGGCAACAACCTAGGAAGTTTGTGGGGAAGAATTGAAAGGAAGTTGGAGAGAAGCTTGGTTAATATCTGTGCAGTACTTTGAAGCTCGGAAGTGTGAAGCAGGAAGTGTATCGAGGAGTGGCAGAGGAGCCGTGGGCACCTGGCACCTGGGAGATAGGAGTCTCCTTTAAGCATGGGCAGCCTCTGCCCACAGTCACAAAGCTGAATGTAGGGGGAGAAGCCTGAGGCAACTACTTGGGGTGAGGATGTGGAAGGCAAGTGTGAGGATCCAGAAATGAGGGTAGGCTCAAATGGACAGGAAGCTGCCAGAAAAATGCTCAGGTTGAGAACAAGAAGGGCTCGCCACCGTGCTCCCGCTTCATTCACATTCCTCTTTAAAATCAGGGCAGAGTGTGACAGTGACACGCGGGTTTGGGTTTCTCTGGGAGTTCAAATGGAGGACATCCACGTAGCACACGTACCCAGAGGACTCAGGCCCCGACACTGCCATCATCAACAGCAGCCTCTGTACCTGTGCCTCCACCTCCCTTGCATCCTCCCCCACCCCAGGCGCTTCCTTTCCCGCTGGCGGTACCACCACCACCACTACCTCCTCAGTTTCCACCTGGTCAGCCTCCATCTGCTGGGTATACCCCCGCCCCGCTCCAGAATATCCCCCAGCTCCTGCAAACATGTCATCAGCCAACAGCACGGCCAGCGACTCATTCAAATACCCTCCCAGCGACACCAGCACTTTCTTTATAGAATCACAGGGTCATTTAGGTTTAGTTGGAAAAGACCTTTAAGATCATTGAGTCCAGCAGTTAACCTAAACCTACAAAGTCTGCCATGACAGCAGGTCCCTAAGCGCCACCTCTACATTTCTTTTAATACACCCAGGGATGGTGACCCAACCGCTTCCTTGGGCAGCCTGTTCCAACGCTTGACAAACCTTTTGGTGAAGGAATTTTCCCGAATATCCCATCTCAAGCTCCTGTGGCGCAACTTGAGGCCATTTCCTTTCCTCCTATCGATTGTTACCTGGGAAAAAAAGAGACTGACCCCCACCTCACTACAGCTGCCTCTCAGGTAGTTGCAGGGAGCAGTGAGGTCTCCCCTCAGCCTCCTTTTCCCCAGGTTAACCAACCCCAGTTCCCTCAGCTGCTCCTCACAGGACTTGTGCTCCAGAGCCTTCAGCAGCTTTGTTGCTCTTCTCTGGACACACTGCAGCACCTCAGTGTCTTTCTTGTAGTGAGGGGCCCAAAACCGAACCCAGTGTTGGAGGTGCAGCCTCACCAGGGCTGAGTACAGAGGGACAATCCCTTCCCTGGTCCTGCTGGCCACCGTATTTCAGGCAGAAGCCAGGATGCCGTTGGCCTCCCTTGTCTAGGGAGGAGTTTTACGGGAACAATGGAGACTTCAAAAGGAGTAAGTGTTTGGCTCCAGGAAGTTGCACGGGTTTGCGCTTTGGTATTTCGTTAGCACCTTGGACTGCAGTTACACTAAAGTGCATCTGGCAGAAGCAAAAATGGCATCGTGTTTTATCCAACAGACCTTTTCATTGCAGATGGTAAATGTGCAAAACTCAAGCAAGACAAATGGAGTTGTAGAACTTTCCCTGAATCCTGGGGGAATTCTAAACTCGTTTTGCTTGACTAGGATGTTCGTGTTTGGCATTACATGCAGTAAACATTTTCTCATCTTGGCCGTGTTTTGTATTTTGGTGTCTGTTTGGAATAAATATCCAACTATAATTGTAATAATGGTCAAACTGATTTTAACAGGGAAGAGAAAAAGCCCAGACCCGAAGTGTTCACAAACACTTCTTCTATGGAATTGGTGGCACGTGAGGAGTTTCAGGAGGAGCGCAGGCATTCATTTCCCAGGTAATTGCGTTGCATGTCCCTAACGGAGAAGCAGATTGTCTAGAAGAATCAGGAGGAGTTCCAGTCCACCTCTCTATCCTGAGGTGGGTTGGATGGTTCAAGGGACGAGCAGTGATGGGAGCTCCACATGTAGGTCACTAGCTCAAAGATGGCAGGGATTACAGGTGACTGATAGTTATAACTGGGCAGCAGTTGAGAAGGAACGGGTGTCTCTTTTGCCAAAGCTTCTCTGTAGTGACATGCTTCGCCTCCTGACAGCCCTGAGGAGGCTAGAAACTGGACAGGTGTGGATTCCTGTGCCTCCGTGCTCTGACTGTAACTGTTACCTCAAAGCACTTTGGAGGAGATATGTGAGAGGAATTGCCTTTGTTGCCTCTGTCGTCTAATCTCGCACAGACGGATTGCAACCTGGACTGCAAACTGGCGCCTTTTGCTCAGATTCTGCTGACATCCTTAAATTTTTCTTACAAATTAAAAGATCAGACTTGCGTAAGGAAATCTTAAGTTGGAGGAGGAATGAACATACGTGGAATAACTTGTGAAGAAAAATCTAAAGATAGCTGCTGTCTTCTGTCCTTAAAAAGCCCTTGGGCAGGAATCTGAAGAGCTCTCTGTAGTAATGCTGTCAGTATCTTTCCCAGAGTAGTGGCATTCCGTCAGCTTACTGGAGACTGAGTTTAGAAGCTTTTAGCTAGGATTTTTCTTGAAATGCAGTCACCGGCCTTGGCTGGAGCTAGAGGTATGTGCAGAATTTGGCTACCACTGGCTAGAAGTGGGGCATTTTGCATGCTGTACAAATTGCCAAATACGTAGTGAAGTTAAATAGACTAAGCTGGCATTTTCAAATGGAGCTTTACTGCCTCCAGGCTAAACCCTGCTTTCCTGACAGTTGATACTGCGCTGTAGCCATTGAGACTCACTTGTTTTGCATCTTACGGCAACAAGAGTGATTTGCGCTGCAGGTGGATGCTGGGTAGTGAGACATCTGCATGTCCATGTACCAGCAGAGACCAGTAGACACCCCTGAAATCCATCCATAGCTAGGGCAGTCCATGCGATAGAAGTGAGTGGGAACAGACTTACCCTTCCTGCGTGTTTTTACACTACCACAGCAGCAGCCGTTCTGGCTCGTAAGCAGAAACCTTTACACGCCGCCATGCTCTTCGGTTTGCAGCAGCAGTATATCAGCAGCTGAAAGAAGCTTTGACATAAGCGTATGGAGAGGAAAAAACCCCAAACCCAAACAAATTTGGGAGAAAAAAAAATGGTGTGAGTGACTGTTTTGAATTAACTTCATTCATTTCCTTTGTGTTGCGTTTTGTTTTTTAAGGTCCAGGTCTCCCTATGCCAGTTCTTCTCGCTCTAGAAGTTCGCATACCTACTGCAAGTCAAGATCAGGTCCTTCCCACCCTCGCTGCTGCTCTCAATCATCTAGTCATGCCCCCTCTCATTCCTACCCACGATCAGCACCATATCCAAGAAGAGGCAGAGAGAAGAGTCGGGGCTGTCATTCTAGGTCAAGGTCACGTGGTTATCCCCGCTCAAGGTCAAGGTCACATGGCTCTCCCCGCTCGTGCTAGTGGACTCACCCTTTCTCTCGTCTTCCTTAACTGAACATTTTTGGAAAAAATACTGCAGATACAGAATTTAAATAAAAGCTATTTTATGAAGCGTTACAAAAGATGACAGTGTGCACCGCGCCCGTTGCGACTGGACTGCGCCCTTTTTTCCTCTTGGCACTGGTTCTACCAGAGGAAGCCCCGTCAGACAGAGTGAATAAAAGCCAGTTACAAAAGGAACCATCATTAATACCATGGAGGAGTACAACAAGGACAACACTGCGACACCCTGAGATGTCCCCTCCCTGCGCTGTCCCTGCGGTGCAGGCAGCCAAGTGCCACTCGGCAGAGCCCCAGCATCTCCCCCAGGCTGCCTTGGGACAGGAGGGGACAGCAGGTGGGGACAGCCTGGGGGTGACAAGAGGGGACAGCTGGTAGTAACAGGCCTGGGGGGTGAAGGGAGAGACAGCTGGTGGGGACAGCCTGGTGGGTGACAGGAGGGAACAACTGTTTGGGACAGCCTGGGGGTGATGGGAAGGGTCAGTGGCTGGGGACAGCCTGGGTGTGACAGGAGGAAACAGCAAGCAGTGGCAGCCTGGGGGTGACAGGAGGGGACAGCAGGCCGTGGCAGCATGGAGGGTGACAGGAGGGGACAGCAGGCTGTGACAGCATGGGGGGGTGACAGGAGAGGACAGCAGGCAGTGGCAGCCTGGGGAGTGACAGGAGGGGACAGCAGGCAGTGGCAGCCTGGAGGGTGACAGGAGGGGACAGCTGGCAGCGGCAGCGTGGGGGGTGACAGGAGGGGACAGCAGGCCATGACAGCCTGCGTGGTGACAGGAGGGGACAGCAGGCAGTGGCAGCATGGAGGATGACAGGAGGGGACAGCAGGCAGTGACAGCCTGAGGGGGGACAGGAGGGGACAGCAAGCCGTGACAGCCTGGGGGGTGACAGGGCACGGGGCGGTGATGTGCCCAGGGCTGTTGGGAGAGCCACTACAGGCACAGGGGCTGACAGGTGACACTGGGTGGTGAAGGCCCCAGGGGGTGACAGCAGGGACACCGCAGCCCTGGGGGGTGACAGGGCACGGGGCGGTGACAGGCTGGGGGACAGCAGGGACACCGGCGGCCCAGGCGGGGCTGATGAAGGCCCCTCCCCCAGGGGCGCTGAGTGGCCCCCTGAGCCCCTCTGTCACAATGCGGAGCCGCCTGGGTTGCCATAGCGAGCAGCTTGGCCTGGCAGCGCTGGTGCGAGGAGGGAGCGGAGGCCGAGCCAGGGCCTGTCCCCATCGTCCTCCCACCGGGGCTGCGAGGAGGAGCCGGCGGGCTCAGCCCACGCTGCTGGCCCCAGCCCCTCGGTGGGCCCTGACCTGCTGTGGGGGCCGCGAGGCCAGCTGCTGCGTGAGGTGCCATCGCGGAGCGGGCACCGCCTGGCCCCGGCCATGTCGTGTGTCCACTACAAGTTCTCCTCCAGGCTGAACTCCGATGTGGTCACCTTTCACGGCCCCCACATCTCCCTGCGCGACCTCAGGCACCAGATCATGGGCCGCGAGAGGCTGGAGGCGACCCACTGCGACCTGCAGGTCACCAACGCCCAGACCATGGAAGGTGCGTGGGGGCGGCGGGCGCGGGGACCGGGGACCGGCCGGCTGGCGATGGCGCAGGCGGCCAGTGAGGCGGTTGGGCCACGGCCGGCAGCGGTGACTTGTGCTGGGGCCTCAGAGCTGCTCTTCCGTGGTTGTGCGCTGGCAGCTGCCGTCAGGGCTGTGTGCGCAGCCAGGCACAGCAGCGTACGGGGTCCGTGTGCGACACCGCACGTGGAAGAGGTTTGATTTCTGGGAACCCTTCTAGGTAAAACGATAAGGGAATGTGGGACAATGCCTTGTCATCACAGACCTGCTGGATTTCTTTGAAAGCCGGCAGAGAAGGCTGAACGTGATAGAAAAGGAGTGGGTGGCTAATTTAAAGGGGAAAAAAAAGTGGGTTTGGTGACTGAAATTTGTCTGAGTTGAAACACGGAATAAGTCCCCCACCCCATCAGAACACTGCGCTCAGGAATTGTTCGTGAACGATTTGTTGTGAATCGTGGAATAGAACCATGGTACACCCCAGACTTGCGAACCCTTATTCCAGGCATGTGTCCTTGTTGGGATTTTCAGGCACCAGGGTTTAAACTGCATAACACGTTTGCAGAACAGGTTTGCAGGTTTGGAGATCCCACGTGTTATGCAAAAACTACCAATCAAGGAAACACATTGCAATATGCAGTTTTGCTTACCCACAAAACAAAATGAATTTTGTGTGAGAAGGAAAAAAAACATGCTACAACCCATCAACACACTCCACCGTTCAATATCCAGCCCCTCAGGGTCCTTTCTGAGCATGTTCAGATGGGAAGATGTACTTTGCACTAACTACTTCCTCAAAATTATTTACATATGCATAAGGCACTTGCACATGTCACTTTGTTCCTGGGGGCCTTTCTTGGGGTCTTTAGAGATTGTTGGTGGTCAACAACCTGGTGAACTTCAGCTGAACTTTCCTGGGGCACCTGTACTCTACGTGTGGTTATAGAACTTCATTTCTTCTCTGTGCTGTATGGTCTTGAAGGCAACGCACCGTTACCCCACTACCCTCATCTATCGGTATAGCCCAGGTGCCTCAGAAAGCTGCCACCCCTTACTGAGCTTATTCAATAAGTCGAGTTAATCACTGCTTTAGCTGCAGCCTCTCCGAGTGATTCTTCATAACTTAATCCTGTCAGCGAGGAGAAGTGTCCAGCTCTGCCACTGAAGGCAGCAGCCTCGAGTCACCAGGCTGCTCCCTACAGGAAGCAATCCCGACTGCCTGGATCTGGCCGCTGAGAGGCTGTATTTAAAAATGAAGTGTTTTCTAGCAAGGGAAACAAGGCTGGAGCACTCATACTCTGGCTGGTGACTCTCCCAGGCAGCTGCATGTTCCCAGTCCCTCAGCAGGACAGGTGTAGCCAGAGCCCTGTCAGAGTCAGCAGAAAAACACGCTGGCCCTATTCCTGCAGGACCTACAGACGCCGGGGCGGCTCCAGGGGGCTCTGTGAGTCGGGGTGCCCGGGGCACCTGCCGGCGCCTCTTTCCCTCCTTGGCTCTCAGCTCACTCCCAGGGCTGCCCCGGCCAGGCCTGACTCCAGCTGCCCCGGGGCCTGGCACAGCAGGGGGCTGGAACCCCCCCACAGAACCCCCGGGCAGCCAGCAGGCAGCAGACACCCCTGTGCTAGCCCAAGGGGCATCCCTCGCCCCACGGCCAGCCACAGATCCCCTCAGCCGGGCCACAGCCCCAGCACAGGCTGTGCCTGCCCAGCCCAACACGGCTGCCAGGAGGGTGAGGGTGGGAAATGGCAGCTCCCAGCATGCCCCGGGAACAACCTGGCCATGGGGCGGCCCCGGGCCTACAGCTCCCAGCATGCTCTGGGAACAACCGGGCCATGGGGCGGCCCTGGGCCTACAGCTCCCAGCATGCTCTGGGAACAACCTGGCCATGGGGTGGCCCCGGGCCTACAGCTCCCAGCATGCCCCGGGAACAACCTGGCATGGGGCGGCCCCGGGCCTACAGCTCCCAGCATGCCCCGGGAACAACCAGGCCATGGGGTGGCCCTGGGCCTACAGCTCCCAGCATGCCCCAGGACCAACCTGGCCATGGGGCGGCCCCAGGCCTACAGCTGCCAGCACGCCCTGGGAACAACATGGCCATGGGGCAGCCCCCGGCCTACAGCTCCCAGCATGCCCTGGGACCAACCTGGCCATGGGGCAGCCCCGGGCCTACAGCTCCCAGCATGCCCCGGGACCAACCTGGCCATGGGGCAGCCCCAGGCCTACAGCTCCCAGCATGCCCCGGGGCACGCCTTCTCCCAGCAGGCCATGGGACATCGCTGCCCTGCAGTTGGGCCCTGGGGGGACACCAGCCCCCAGCCCGGGCCCTGTAGGCCCCATGGCCCCTTCCCAGGGCTGCCCAAGCACAGGCCCCGGCCCCGGAGCCCCCGTGGGACAGGGACGAGGGGAAGGGAGGCACCAAGCGGCAGGGAGAGGTGGGTCAAGGCGGAGGGGTGGCCGGAGAGGGACAGGAGGCAGCCAGAGGGGCAGGGGGAGCAGGAGGGGCTGGGCAGGGATGGAGAAAGGACAGGGACTGGGCAGAGGGGTGGAGCGGGACAGAGATAGAGGGGCAGGGGGTGCCGCAGAGAATGCAGGATCAGCAGCAGGAGAGAGGGCTAGGGAGTGGAGCGGAGGGGCGGGAAGGGGGACAGAGGCACAGACCAGCACAGGCAGGGCGAGGGGACAGGATGAGCAGGCTGTGGCCTTGGCAGTGGGCGGCAAAGCTGCTTCTGTGGGTCTTTCCTTTCCCCCTCTGCCCTTATCCCCTCCCCACCCTTCCCCTCGGTGAGGCTGTGTCTGTGGTGTGCCTGCTCTGGTGAAAGGAGCTCCTGCACCAGCCTGAGGGCAAAAGAAGAGGGGCAAGGAGCAAGCTGTCCCAGTCCTTAGTTTGCAGGTTTAATGTATCGGCCCTGTTCAGAAAACACAGCGTGTCTGTGTGTCAGTGGTGCCGGCAGATTTTTATTCTTTATAGCAATTTTTTTAAATACCGGGCTTCGTGCAGAAGGTTCACACGGTGCTGTGCTTGTAGTAAACGCAATTGCTTTTATGCATGCTGCATTCTGGAGGTGGCAAGTGCCAGGTTAGAGATGAAGATGGAAATGAAAGCAAGTGACGCACACGCATGGTGAGCCTGCCACAAGCATGCTGTGTATTGACCTGGGAGAACGCTGCAGGGACTCTCAGAAGTCAAGGTTTTCAGTGCTGTTTCTGTGTTTGATACCCAAGGGATGGTTTCCCTCTGCATGCGTTTCTGGGCAGGCATGTGCATGGACCATAGGTGTGTCTCTATGGTGCGGTAAGTGGGACTGCTGGTAGCTTTTCATTTCATTCCAACTCAAAAGTAAAGAAAGATTGTACCTGCAAAAGAATTCAAACGGCCGTCTTTGTTTCCCAGAGCGAGCATACAAGCATGGGGGAGCGGTTTACAGGTTCAGAACTTCAGCCAGCTCTGGATGGTAAACCCTCAGGAGAGGAAAGAGAAGCCCCACTTTTTTAACTACAGCTCTGCTTCCCTTAATGTGTCTTCTTGTTAGATTGTGTCGGTAGTCAGATTAAAAGCACATGATTAAACTGTGCTTCTTTATGAAGATATTTGAGGGTAATTTACTGTCTTCAATCCTCTTACGAGTGGGGCACTTTGTTGCCCTGTGGGCAGTACAGTGTCGTGACTGGTAATTTTCCTTTTCTTGCCTAGTGTACGGATGCATTTATGAAGGCAAGTGTTGGGTCTTATTGGCGCCGCACAAGAAACCAACGTGTGAAACCCAGACATTCACTGTTAGAAACAGGAAGAAGCTGTGGGCCCTTGCTTCAGATTCTGCAAAAGATGTACCAAGGCTGAGGAAATTGGCAAAAAGGGAAGAAATGCCGTAGCATAACTTTGGGATGGCAGGTGAGGTTTCCATCAGTCTTCCTCAAACGTAGCAGCCTCATTTGGTTTGCGGATGTGGTGTTGAACTCAAACTGCGAGACTAGTTTCCTTTATTGTGGGTGGTACTGTAGCACACGTACCTTTCATGTCCCAAGTGAAGTTGCCAAGGCTCTAGTTAAACTTCTGCAGAACCACCTCAAATTTTCCATAGTGCGTGATTTCCTTCAACAGTCAAGTCCAGGTCTGTGGCATACAATAACCCCTACCCCATTTGGGATCTGGATGTGGTTGATTTTTAATTCAGACTTATCTGCTGTTAGAGATGTTCGGGTTTTGGTCCAAATAGGGAAATGCTGATTGTTTCATTCTTTTGCTTTTTCATAGTGTTGTTCCATGTTTAGTCATTTGTTCCTTACAAAAATAATGTATGGGTGACTATGGAGCTGGAGGTGTTTACGTTCTTGTGGCTGAATGTAGCAGTGGAGCTATCTTGCTGTATTTAAATCAAGAGGAGCATAATGTAACTTCACTTAAAATCTGGTCTTGGTAGGCAGATCCTACCCTGATAAGCATTTAAAACAAAACAAAAAAAAAAATCAAAAAAAATCAAATCTGTGACAAGGTATAGGTGGAGCACCTGAACGGGTGCAAGGCAGCAATTCTCTTGCTGATATCCACACATTGCAGAACTGTTGCCATCATGACCTTGAAATAGTGAGCCGTTAATGTTAACTACTAGCAGCTTGTGAACCTAACACCTAAAGGTAGAAAATAATTTCCCACTGCCACCTTTTTTTAATTTTCTTTTATGTTTTAAAGTTTCTGATTTGATACTTTCTGATGTATTTGAAACCTGTGTCATATCCTACGAAGTTTGTGACAAGTGTGTGGCAGATGGGACTTTTCTGCTTGGAGAGGTAGTGAGATGGAGAGTGGAGAATGGTTTTATGGCACAAGTGTAGAAGTATAAAAAGAGATTAAGAGGCTTGTGTACCTTGCTGCCAGTTCAGTGGCATGAGAATTCCTGTAATAACAAATTCCTTCTGGCTCTGAAGGAATGAACGTGCCAGCCTGCTGAGTTTCCAACCAGAGCAACACTAGCAACGGATGTCGTTCCCAAATGGTGAGGTGGTTGTAAGCTTCATCAGTAGTAGAAGCTGTGGAGAAAGTCACGAATCATCTGCCGTTCTGCAAGTCAAGTGCTTGGCTCTTTTGTCACTAGTGTTGATTTAAGGGTGCATTGCTTATAAATAGCACTTGACCTTTGTAATTCTTCATACTGCTAAGTTCTGGGTGCCATCAGAGAACCACTGTGCTGTGAAGGCCCTGTAAACATACGGCGATGTTTGTGTTTATCCATTTTGCCTTCCCTTAGATGATGTTATTTTGTCATTTGAAACCTTAGTGGCAGGATTTGGGGCTTTATCCTGATCAGGCATCTAAGGGCCAGCTCTTGGCTGCAGCTGCAGCATAAGTATTCAGGTGGTTTGAGCACCAAATGAAACTTCCACTTGGCTGTCATTTTGGCTTTTCCCTTCCTCTTAATTTTCATATTTTAATTAAGAGTTTTAAGTATTTGGCTTCCTTACAGAAAAAAACCCCAGTGCTATCCTTGTCCTGTTATGATAAGGCCCTAATCTGGAGGGCAGAAAGCTGAGACCACCAGGAAGATGTTGAGAGGAAGGGGAAGAATGTTAGAGCCATGAGTCGGGTGTTCTGAGATCTGAGGAGATGGAAAAGGTGCCTCCCAGGTAGCTAAAGGGAAGTACAGGAGAGCAGCTGGGAGCCAGAAGTGTGGTGTGGGCATATGGAAGTGCTACGCTGTGGTGTGTTAGGCAAATTATTTTTAGGAACCTTCACGTTTGTTGTCATTTCCCAGGCTCCTGAGGTGCAGGAATGCTGGAGGCAAGAAGCTGCCAGCATCAACTACGTGGAGAATGAACACTTCTATCTCCATTTCACTTTCCTCACTTCTGTGTTGCGGTGGCAGGGCAGTACAGACCCTGACCCGGACCCGGACCCTGACCCTGACCCTGCGAGTACGCAGGCAGCTTGTGTGGCCAGTGCCAGTGTGGTTCTGGCACAGAGGATCAAGCTCTTCATGCTTCAGAGCTTTCAGGCTGACACTCTTCAGCACTCAATGAAGCTCTAAATTACAGCTAAAGGAAGACAGAAGTTTTGCTTCAGAGCTTGATAATGTCATTCTGATCCATCCTTTTGCTTGTTCAGTGGCTACAGAAGGGAACCACTGCCTTGGTGGGAGCATCCATTGAGTTCTTCATGTGTGATATTAGAGGATCATTGTGTCTGTTTATGCATGAGACCATTACAGTAGGTGTTTTGAAGATGTTCACGTGTGGTACATAAAACCTTTGCCAGTAAAACAGTAAATCCACGCAGTGGGGTCTAAAGCACACAGATCCAGTGCGATCCTCCAAAGAGCTTTGAAAGTGTCTCCCCAAGGGTACAGACCTGGCTGTTGGTGATTCTGTTGAACTGCCTTTTATAGCAGGTTGCTTGGAGAAGTTGCTATGTCTGAAGTCATCTTCTGGGGGCCGAATGCTGCAAATGGTAGAATGTTTAAGGAAGCAAATGAATAACCTTCAGACTTGATTTTACTCTTTTAACAGATTGTACACAAATGGGAGGCCTGAGCAGGCTGCATTTAGCAGGGGAACATGACCTGACTGCACAGGAGGCAAGGAACTCTCTTCTCTCGCTGACCATGAGCCCTCAGTTTCAAGGCAGATGTGAAGAGGAATATTTGACCCGTGGGAAATGCAACTTCAGATACGTAACCCAGGTGGGACTGCCATGTGAGCCCTGTGATAGGAGCCGTGTATCCCAACCATGAACGTAGAGGTTGGGCCCAGTTTTTAGCTTGGTTCAGTATGAACTCTGCTGACTGATTCTGTGATCAAGAGCAGGCAAGTCTGCCCCCTGAGAGGATGTTGTCGTGGGTGGAAGGGTTGAAGTGCAGTGACTGAATCAACAAA
Source organism: Falco biarmicus (assembly GCF_023638135.1). Lineage (NCBI taxonomy): Eukaryota > Metazoa > Chordata > Aves > Falconiformes > Falconidae > Falco > Falco biarmicus. The sequence continues at coordinate 94,343 of NC_079295.1, read as the reverse complement.
CAGGTGGTTTGAAAAGTCTTTTGGGCGAGGATCTGGTACGCTGGTGTAATGCCTTTTCCCTTTACAAAGGTGTCCAGTAAACACAAGTGTTCCTGCATGTGTCCAGTAGCGCAGAGACCTCTGTACTTTCTTTGAACTGATTGTTGTGTAAGATCTGGGGGTTTGGGGACAGTTCTGAAAATTGTTCAAAAGGTGTCTTGAATGTTGGGTGAAATGGGTCATCACTTCCATAAACCTCTAGCCTGTAAAGAAGAGCCATGGATGTAAGGAGATTTTCTTTTTTTCTCTTTTTATTGTTACTGGGAGGAAAAGCAGTGATTAACTATTGGCCTGTGATACCCCCAGGTGCAGACTGTGCAGTGCATTTGAGGTGGATCACTCCTGTACTGCCAGGACTGAGCCCAGACTCCTCAATGCTTTGCACACTGGCACTGGAAGTCCTTGTGCAGCTGTGGGTACTGGCTTTCTGTGCTGCAGTGTGAAAAACACAAAACACTGGGGTTAAGGTTTGCAGAGAAGTGGGAAAAAGTTGATTATTTTGTGCTAGGAAGGGAATGTCCTGTAGTTTTCAAACTTTGCACCTCTCCACTTGGCATTTAAAACTGCTTTTAACTCTGCTGCTATGTTTCAACGAGAGGGAAGGTGTCTGGTTGTCACAGATGATGTGTCCCATCAAGAAGGATCTTTCCCTTCTGAGTTGAGCTTTCTTTGCTTGACGTGGAAAGTGCCTTAACCTGAACGATTTCAGATGGCAGTGAAGGAATTACATCGACATGGGGATTTAGAGACAAATCCAAACGTATGTCGTCTTACATTTCAGTATATGATTTTTTAAAATCAGGATTTGCTGGGTTTTGAGCAGCAGACCCATTTTGCATGTGCCTACATAAACCCCATTTTTATGGATAGATGCATGCAGTATGTTTCGTGATGTGATACTTAATTACATATAAGCTGTTCTATGCTGTGCTTTTCTGGGATTGTCGTAGTCCTTTGAAACGCAGCCCTGCGCATCAAAGGGGCAAGCTATGTCATCTGCTTTCCCCCACAACACAGAGCAATGTAACTGTCATAAATACAGGCTGAGCAAAACTAGTTGAGAGATTTGTGGGCTACTGTTAGCATCACAGTGGGCCAGGAATTAGCCCATGCTTACTAATAAGTTCCTGTATTTTAATTGTCCTATGCCACCTGAGAGGCAGGACAGTGTCAGGACACTTTCCCAGGGAATAAAACTGGACATGTTTGCTTCTCTCCGAGGGTCCCCTATGTACAAAGCATCCTTCAGCACAATCTGGGTGCTTGGTGTTCTCAAAAGGACCCAAAGGGATGAAGTTCACTCCTCCTGCCTGTGTGACAGCAGGAATTATGTCTGCAGCTGTGCTTCTGCGCACTTCGAAACTGCCTCCGTTTCTTTGCTTAGCCAACCAGAGAAAAAAGCCAAAAAACCCTAAGCTGAGTTGGCAACAGTGTCTTGCTGTCCTCTCTGAAGGAAGTAATTTACCATCATCTCGCAGCTTGTCAAACGTGCACCAAGTGTGAAGAAGAACATGATGTGCACTGTCCTAAGCTCTCAGCAGGTCAGGTTTTGCTGTCCTCTGGAAACTGTCTAGCTCCTCAGTTTTTCTCCACAAAGGACACATTGTTTGGAGTAGTGATGAGGTGGCCCCCCAGATGCCCCAGCTTTATTTCTAAGTCCTATTGAAGTATTTTGCCTCCTGAAGAGACTGTGTTCCTCATGAGGAACGGTTACTTCGAAATAAAGTGACCCCCTTTCCGTCTAAAGGGATGGAGCTTGAGACTGTGGAGGTGGAGGTGCTTGGTGAGGGAGGCAGTCAGGCAGGGCCAGTCTGGGGTGCCCAGCTGCGCAGGGCAGTGATGGCACCCGTGTGCCTGGCGAATGCTTCTCTCGCAGTGTCGCAGGGAGAAGGTGCGAGGGTGCTGGGAGAGAGCTGGCGCCCCTGGGAATGACAGCAGCTAAAGGTGAGGGCTGGCTGCGTGGGCAGCAAAGGGTGAGCCAGCCATTCCCTTTGCAAATGCAGTGGAGAGGGAGGGAGCCCCTCCATCAGCACAGCAACGTCTGCTGGGGCAGGGCCAGAGGCACCGGCACCCAGGGCAGGGCTGGCAGGGGGTCTGAGAGAGCCACTCCGCCACCGCCTTGCTTACTGACCTTGTGGGGAAATCGCTTTGGGGGCAGCGATTAAAAAGTGCGTGCAAAGTTTTTAGGTCCAATTGGAACACTGAGAAGGGGTTCGGGGCCTTTCTCAGAGCGCCGCACGTTGCATAGTCATGTGTCATACACAGGTTTGGTGGCTGGTTTCTGGCTTCTAATGCAAACGCGTACGCATCCTCAGTAGCACTGCTGAAGTGTTTTACGGACTACGCATGCTCCCCAAGTGGGATTTTGGCCTCTTTGGGGCAGAACTATTTCAGTTAGAGGTCCCCATCTCCCACTGCCACCATTATCTTTGTCCTATTTTAAACTCATTTTCTGTTGATGTCAGTGGATCCCAAGACCTGATCAGCTTGTGTTCTCTTGCAGCCAGAACTTTCCTCATTGGAAGTCTTCTTCCTGCGCAACTTAGATAACGGTGCTCTTTTCGCTCCCTGCTCTTTGTTTCTCACCCCTGCCAAGGCTGCCTCCCTTGATGGGAAGTCCCTTCATTTGTAAATACTTTAGAGAGTGGGTCAGCTCGGTGGAGGTGTCACCTCGACAGAGGAGAAGGTGGAGCGTCAGATCTCTGCATGTGGCAGGGGCTGCATTAACCCTCATCTCCCGCTGCGTGAATGACCGCAGGCAGAGGCACTGTGCAAGGAACATCAAACCTTTAATGAATTAAGAAAGACAGATCTGGTAGAGGGCTGGGGCTGCAGTGGGTGGGTGCAGGTCACACGTCAGAGGGATCTGTGCTCCACACCTTCTCTATCAATATATCAACGGTGACTGGAGCAGCGTGGAGCACCTTGTCTCCCAGTGTTCCTCAGGGTTCTGGCTCGCTTGCTGGGCACGTAGTCGCTATTGGATGGCCTCTGCTTGCTGCTGCCCCCCTGCTCCCCACTACAGCCCACTGCCGTGGCATCCCTGTGTGGCTTCCCCTCCCAGAGGGTTTTGGAGCTTTTTGCCACCGGGCACACCACCATCTTCTTCCTCTTCTTGGGTGGCATGCTGCCCCATGGGGACATCTCTGGCATCCCGAGGGTGTCAGCCAATGTGGGGCGCTTGGCCTGTTTACCAGCAGCCTTGCCTGATCTGGGCACCACCCGGCAGGAGAAGATGCCCGGTGGTGGTGGCAAGCGGGTCAAAATGACCGGGGGCTGCCTCCGCAGCACCTCCTCCACCAGCTGGGCCATGCGGGGCAGATGATGCTGGGGTGCAGTCGGGGGGCTGGCCAGGGGACTATTCAGCAGGATCTGCTGAGGACCCTCTGGGAGACCCTTGTGGGCACCCTCTGAGCATCCCTTCAAGGGGCTCTCCTCTGAAGTGTCCATAGGACCCTCCTGAGAGGGCTCCATGGGGCTCTCTGGCAGCCGGGTGGGGAAGACCGCTGCCAGCCCACCCTGCTTGCCTTTGGCGTCCAGCAGGGGGGATGTTGCCACCCTCTGCCAGGAGGGGTTGGTGTCCTCCTGCATTGCGGCCACCACTTGGTCCTTGGGACAGTTGCCCTCCATCATGCACTCCAAGAGGTCAGGGATCCTGTTGAGGGTGGTGGTCAAGACAGGGACATCAGGGACACCACGGTTGGTGTCCTCGCTGTCCCCCAGCCCTGCCACCAGCGATTGCTCCTTGGAGCAGCCGCCCTTTGCCATGTACTCTGAGAACTCCGGGAACTTGTTGAGGAGGGTGGTCAAGCAGGAGCTGCTGAGAACTTCAGGGAGCTCCAGGATGCTGTCGAGCCAGGCGAGCGGGTCGCTGCTGTCCACGGTGGACGAATGCTCATCCTGAAACTGCAGATTGTCCTCTGCCAGCTCAGGGAAGGCCTCGTTGAAGGCATCTGGCCCCAGCTCGGGCAGGTCCAGGAGATTCTCTGGGCTTGGCGGGGTGGTCACCACTTCTGAAAAAGCAAACGAAGCCAAGCCACCCCCAGGGTGATGCAAGCCTTCCTTGGTGCAGGTCACCCCCTATGGGCTCTGCCACCCTGCAGACCTCACCTTGGTGCTTGATCCTGCTTCTGCCAGAGAGCATATCCAGGGCGGGCTGGCAGGGGGTGGCAGCAGGGACGCCATCCTCACTGGCCACCACGTCGTTGTTAAAGGCCTCCAACAGCTTCTGGGCGCTGCCAGGATGGGTGCGGAGCACAGGGGAGACCTGCACGCAGTGCTGAGCCGCAGGGTGTTGGGGTGGCAGGGGCCCAGCATGGGCAGGGACATTCAGCACAGTGCAGCCCGTAGGGTAGAGGGGCTGTCCCTGGCCCACGTCCCATGGGCCCAGCCCCACTGGCTGGTGGGGCAAAGTGTCCCCATCACCACTTGCTGTCCCTGGCCATAGGCAGGGGGACAAGGAGCAGGCAGAGGGGGCAGCTGCACACCGCTGGGGAGCTGCAGCACGTGTGGCAGCTGCACGACCTGCCCCGAGTCCCCCAGGGGGCCCTGCACCCCCTGCCAGGTTGCCTGGGCGGGCTGGTGGGTGACAATGTGGAGCTGGGAAGGCCGAACGGTGATCAGCAGCCCCGGGACAGAGGGCAGCACACCAGAAGTGACCGGTGGCGGCATGGTCAGGGTGGTGAAGCTCATGCTGGGCACCTCTGGTCCTGTCGGCAGCTGGAGGGGGAACCTCTCTGTGGGCAGAAGCGAAGGGGGGTGATGTGGTGAGGTGCTGGCCGGCACAGCTGGTTGGGGGTTACCCGAAGGGCAGGAGCACCACGAGGAGCGTGCTGCTCTGTGCTGCGGCAGTTGGCCAGTGTGGCATTTGTTGGGGCAGTGTTCTGGGGTTCCATCTCCATGGCGATCATTATGCCAGCACCTGCGTCAGCCAGCGTTGTGACAGTTTGACTTTTAATGACAGAACAACTTCCCAACTCAATGGTTTCCCATCCTGCTGATGCCTTCCTGCCCTCAGCGCTGATTTCCCACCCCCACCATAGTTTCCCATCACAACTGTTTTTTGGGTTGGGAGTTGAGTTTCATGTCAAAGGGGAGTTTTCACCTAAATTTCTGTTGATGTCAGTGGATCCCAAGACCTGGTCAGCTTGTATTCTCTTGCAGCCAGAACTTCCCTCATTTGAAGGCTTCTTTCTGCCTTCTTTCAGCCAGGGCAGGGCTGGGAGGGAGTTTGAGAGAGCCACTCCTCCACTGCCTTGCTTAGGGACCCTGTGGGGAAATTGCTTTGGGGTGGGGGCAATTCGAGAAAAGTGGGACCTCAGAGAAGCATAGTATTACAGGAAACTTTTTAGGGTAAGAGACAGCTATCGCTTTCAGGATGGCTGGCATTCACCATCCTAAATGTGTGCTGCCACGGCTCCCTAAGCAGCGCAGCCTGCAACCTCAGCACGTGCTGACAGGAGTAACGGGGGCTGGAGCGGAGTGGAGACCCCGCGGCCAGGCCCTGTTATGCTCCTGCAGGAAGGGGAACTTGACGGTACCACAGAGCTGATGAGATGTCCACTGCCATGATTTTCCCTTTTATAACAAATTCTACCAGGGACGAGCAATGACGGAAAAGGCAGGAATATGGTTACGCCAGTACTTCACAGTCCCTTGAACTTGTTGTAGTTCCAGCGTACTGGATGGGTTGTGCCCAGATTCTTTCTTTTCCAGTGTGTCTGGTGGAAGAGAGGCAGCTCCTGCAACCCACCAGACTCCTTGGAATTTAGCTTCTCGTGCTGGCCCTTGGCACTTTGACTCTGGGACTTCCAGTCCCAACTTGATTAGTGTTGCCCAAATGGTTTTCATTGCACCTGTAATGCTTTCTGGCCCGTCTGCCCTGCTGAGGATGCCATCGATGTATCGATAGACTGTGAGGCCAGGTGGAATGGTGATCTGTGCTAAGGCTGTGGCCAGAGCATTGTGAGCGATAGTGGGGCAGTGTTCGTATCCTTGCGGAAAACTGTTTGAAAACATACTGAGTCCCGCTCCAGGCAAAGGCAAACCGGGCTTTTTCTTGTGCGTGGAGCAGAATCACGAGGAATACATCTCTAACATGTAAAGCATCTAAAGCTAACCTAACATCTATGCTAACCCTAATGTCCCACAAGAATCACTGCATTACTGACAATGAAAGGAGAGGAAACAGCACTGTGAGAACGAAAATATCCCACTAAGTCAATTTTTTTGTCTACCTATACAGCAGAAGTGTTCTTTCGTGTTAAAGTCAGAGTATGTTCTGATTTGCACTGCCCTACTAAATAGTTTTATGCTGGAAAGGTTTACTAAGAAATAATTGTTAGTGTTCTTCCTGGTTATGCACCCACATCTTATAATGAAAAAATTAGATGATAACGTCTTTGCTGTGCTACACTGTTCTATAACTGAGAGTTAGGTTGTGTTTCATTTTAAGCATTCTCAAAAAAATACGGATAGTTACAGCTTTTACTAACAGCACTGCGGCAAATGTGAATTCACAGGTGGGCTTTTAAGCCTCACCTCAGCATGTTTGGTGTAGGAACAAACATTACAAGTACTCTAGTATTTTTGCCAATGCTTTCCTGCACAAATTGTATTAAAAGCATAGATTCTTCTGGTCTTCCATGCAGAAAGTATGGTGAGAATAAATCTGATATTAAAATGACTTCTTCAGATGTCAGAGGTTTATTGAGAAATGTCCACTACCTGTATTTTTTCTTATATACTTGCAGCGGGTCGTAACAACCTGCAGAGAAGATATGCAAAGTATGTCATCCCTATTATTTCCATTCCTGGGTTATGATAGAATTTGGCACAGAATATTAGATCAGTTGCAAAAAGTAGTGCTGGGCCACGCATATTCGGATTGATCCATGATCCCAGGTAGCTGTATGGGATTTGGTACTTTTCTTTAGTAAGTAAAGGAAAACTGCATGTATTATAGAAATGAGAATTTAGTGAGACAAAGGGCAGGTCCAGTTCCTTTTCGACTACTACACAGAGATATTCTAACACATCAAATGAAAAGAATTTCTAAAGAACTAGACCTTTCTGAGCTGGAGAAGAGGTAGATGAAATAGAAAAGATAGAACTAAAATCTGCAGCAAAATATTGCCTCTAAAGGAAGATGTGTTGGGGTTTTTTCTTTCACGGAAACAAATGAACAATTACTCTGCGATTCTCCAGACTGGAAATTTGCAAAAAGCTGTGTAGTGTGGTTTTCAGTAGTATAAAAAGCAAAAGTTCTTCAGGGTTTCAAGTACACCTTTGCAACAGCTGTGAAAAAAATGCAAGCATGCAGATTGTTCCATTGTATGAAAACACCTTCATTTACTACTTATTTGTCATACAGGGAATAAACTAGCTGTGACGACTGTTGGAAAGTTTTAGGTGAATAAAAAAATCCTCCAAACCAGGAAAAATACTGTGCTATCAGGTAGCTGCAGCTTTGCTGTGTGAGCTTAATATTCACGTAGAGACTTTTTCTAAATGTGTCACTTAAGGCAGGGATGGCTTCTAATTCTAAAAAGTCATATGCCTAGAGCAGTCACTCATGTGCCACATACAGGATTTTTATGCTAACACTATTAAAAAATTTCCCTAGAAAATTTTCCACCTCCTTCGAGTAAATACAACCGATGTCCCTAACTGTCTCAGTTTCCTATTCCACCATAGGTTGCTGTATTTCAAAGACAAAGTTAACCAACGGCTGGTTACTAACCGAGGGCTCAAACCAATTTTTGCAGCAGTCAGGTAGAGAGTGGCCATTTGGTCTGGACCCACTGAAGTGCCAATGTAAATACAAACAAAATAAGGTCTATCAAACTTTAGATTCTCTAGCAAAACAACGGAAAGGATATGAAGAACTACGTCTTGTCTACTGTCTGTTTCCCATATGTGTTGTGATCGGCTCCCTGGAAAACAAGAGGCTGGACTGGTCCTGGCTGTGCCCATGAGCTTGCCAGCTGAGTGCTAGGTGGTAGCAAGGAGAGCACTAGAGAAAAGCACAGACCCATTGACCCAGCACCACCGTTCTCGTGTTCTTCATGCATGTGAGGCCTGTTAGCCATTGTACTTGTATTTATTCTAACACGGGACATCAGTCAACAGTCACAACACCGGTGGATTACCAGCACTTCCGTCATATGCTTCACATATAGTGTTAAAGGAGAAATTTACACAGACGTGGGTACCACTAGGTTTGCTTTAATCGCCACTCAGAGCTGGGCCACCGCCCCAGCGAGTGGCAGAGAGCAAAGGGATACAGCACAGCTTATATACACTTATCAAATCATTAGTCAACGTCCAAAGTTTTTAGAAGTTTCCTTTGGTCTTGTCCATTCTGCAAATCCATCACCTGACCCTGTCCCTGTTGATTCATCTATTTGCTTCCAGTCTCTGCCTCGGTTCCAAGCTCCTCCTCGGATCGTGATCTTCTTTCTGCCTGCTTTAACTCACACACTCCTTCAAGCACACTTAGTCTTTGAACAGCAATTCCTATTCACATATACTGATTTTTTTTTCTTGAAACACCTGCATTTCTGTGAGCACCTGTGTGCACAAGGTGATCATCTGTTGTTTCTCTGTTCTCCCAGTGATTAACTGGACTGGGTGTTAAACCAGCCTTGGATTAGGGCTATACTGGGGACAGGGCCTGGTTCTGCCACTTAGCTGCTTTAGCACTTTAAATTTCTGAATTCAAAACACATTTTCTTTAACAAGCAATACCAGAACAATGGAGAACAATTAACAATGGTTTGGTCACTGCTGTGACAAAATAATGACAATTATTATTTCTGGTGTAGGTTGCTGTATGTCGTATTTATGAAACTAGGATTTGCCGGAAGAAAAATGTTCTATTTCACACCCACAGATGAGCTCCCTGAGATGAGCATCCATGTTTTAACAAGCCTTTACATCAAAGGCTGTAAACGAGTGTCAGTCTGCACAACCAGCTGGGAATCTTGTGTTGTTCCAGGCACATATTTTTGTCCCATTCAATACCTTGTCTGTGTGATTTGCCTTTAGTCTGTCCTGTGCTTTCCTGCTAAAGATTTATAGGCTTCAGTCTTCTGATACTGCTCCAGCTCCCGCATCTAATGCTCCTTATCTCTGTCTGCTCCATCAAGGTGTCGCTGAAACAAAGAAGTCCAAGAGTACCAGGGAGTTGCCTCCCCTTCAGGAGGACGGGAAGAAAAACAGCTTGCCAGATGAAGTGCTGATCCATTTCACCTATGCAAACAGGAAAGGAGCGAAGAAACAATGAGAATGTACGTGAGATGCAAAGACGCAGGATTTCTGGATAATATTGCTGTATTCTGGTGTGTCGTGTCCGTGTCTCCCCACCCTCCCGCCTTTCCCTTTTTTTTTTTTAAATTCAAATCACTATTCTGTTAACTCTTTTATTTTTAGATCAAGCTTTAACGTTCAGACCTGTCACAGCAGGGTTCCAATACGCCCTTGGTTTTTTGCCCCACAGAAAAAAATGCACTACCATTCTACAACCACACACTTTTCCCATCTGAGAGGCGAACAAAACATCATGGCTATTGGAAAAGAGTAGCATAAAGATAAAAGAGCCTAGGTGATATCAATTTAAGCTATCTACGTTTAGGTTAAAAGAAAACTTCAGGCTAGGAAGAAAAAAAATATTTCACACTTGCATAATAGAATGAGCTTAACTGGAGAACTCTTTAGGGGGAACAATGAACTGAAAACCATTTAAGGAGTGGTCACAACACTTGATAAACGGCTCTTTTCCAGAAAAAAAAAAAGTTGCTGAGCAAGTTTTTCATCCAATGAGTTTAAAATTCAATGGAAATAAGTATTCAATCTGAGTGAACATTAGTCACTGGGCATGCCTTTTTATTTTCATTACGTCATCACAAGAATACATGCAATAGTTATAAATTTCGTGCATTTGCAAACCTGTTTTGATGCTGCTGAGGACACAGTTAACGTTCTAGATTGGGGTGCAAATTTAGTGATGCTGGGTTTGCGTTTCTGTTGGACACTGTATTCTTCCAGAAGACATTAATTCTTCTCTTCTGTCTCCAGCAATGTGCTGCTGACAGAGTACAGTAACCGACTCAAAAACAGCAGAAGTGTTTCCTCAGCTTGTGTCTTGGATGGATTGTTTTGAATCACTAAGGAGGAGTTCTACTCTACTACCTGTAAGTAGATGTCCTAGGTTTTCTAGCACAGATCTATACAGTTCTTTAAATATTTCTTTATATATATATATATATATGTTTCTTATAAAACTTAAACAAGAAGAATGATTTTTAGGGTGTTTGCTGTATAACTATAGTAATGGTCTTTTTCTAGGGGAGACTCGCTATTCGGTCAGCTCAACCAGTCCTTATTTCAGTCAATTCCAGCCAGCTCAGCGGTCCTTATGCTCACCAAACACAACAAGCAGTAGCAGGACTGCAAGGCTGGAACAGGGGAAGCGCGAGGCTTTCCCTTCAACTGTTGTATCGGACAACTAGTTTGCTAGTTGCTGCAGCTCAGACACTTTTCCCCTGGGTTGCGGGACACTCACCCACACATGGTAGTATACTATTGTTATCGATTTGTTAATAAGTTAAGATTGATTTACTTTATTTGATTGATTATTTGATTTTATAGAATTATTTTATAGAATAGAAATATAGAAGGATAAAAATATATTTTGAGGAAACTTATAATTGCTCAGTAAAAGCTGCTATGAGACCCTCTGTACATCCTGTACCAAGGCCAGAAGAATGGGCTGGAATTATTGTTGAAACTTCGGTAATAATTTAGGGTTTGAAAGGTTTCTTTGTATCTGACCAGTCTTCTGTATGTAGAAAGTGTATTGAGATGTCAGAATATGAGATTAATGGAAATTGGGAGGAGTCGACTGGAACAGCTTGTGGTTACCTGCCAAGAAACCGTGAACTTTAGTGGCAGGTAATTCCGGCAGGGGGAGATCGCAACCACCGACTCACATACCACCTACCCAAATCGTACCCCAGACCCATTTCTAGACCTTTCTAAGCTCTACTGCGCAGAATCGGATATAGGAGGAGAGTATGTTAATGATTTACTGGAAATATTATGATTATGTATGAATACTTAATATGTATGAATAAGTTCTATATATGGTGTCTGATTTTGAGACCTGGCGTGCATTGATCGTGAGAGGACTCACTCACGCACCCGGCCGTCAATAAAGAAGTGTCTGCTTATCTACATCACATTGGTGTCGATAAGTTCTTCATTCCGAGGTTTCGGTAACAGTTTTGGCGACCCAGATGGGACCTCGCTGAAGGAGACCGGAGGAGTCGGGGACCTGATCGGTTCCAGCCGGCACCGAGGATTTCTCGGGGACACCCATCGATCCCCGATCCATAAGGCTCTTCGCGACGTTCCCTGGATTTTGGTAAGACACTTCTTCTTGTAATTGTAGTAAGTGGGTAGGAGTCCCACTATAATAAGCGTATGGTAAGCAGTGGGTTGGAGACCCACCAGTGGGTTTGAGTATCACTGAGTAAGTCTGCCTGTCAGACGCGGTGAGAGCTGCGCAGGGTTGGACTATAAGGATCCTTGTGGAAGAGGAAGCCTAGGCGCCTGCCCGTAAGACATAAGCGAAAGCTATTGCAGGGTTGGACAAAAGTGGAAACAAGAGAAACTACATGCTATAGTGTTCTCTAAGGTAGTGCCTCTAACAAGAAGTTAGAAGAAGTTTTGGGGGTTTTTTGTTGTTTTTGTGAGTTTGTGTATTAAGAAGAAAATTAAGAGGTATAATATTGTGTTATATGTTTGTTTAAAGTAACTGTGGGAAAGTGTGAGTGTGGTTGTAAGGGTGAGATGTGTAATTGAGAACAAAAGCGAGTGTGGAGTGTGGATCCGCGGATCGGAGTGACAGAGTTGAATAATTGTGTATTGTATTGTGAGTGATTACACAATGGCAACTAAATTAACTCGGTTGTTTAAAAGTAAAAGCATGGGTAATCTTGCTGTAAATGACAAAATCCCGAAAAATTTTTTGTTGGGATGTTTATTGGCACATTGGGGAAATTTATATGATGATCTGCAAAAGAGCCAGATGATTGAGTACTGTAATAATTTGAGTATTGTAATAATTGGTGGCCTTTGTGTATATTGGATGATCAGGAAAAGTGGCCCACGAATGGGACACTGAATTATAACACTATTCTGCAATTAATGCTGTATTGTAAAAGAGAAGGGAAATGGAATAAAATGCCAAATGTGGATTTGGGTTTTTTTCCTTAAGACAAAGAAAGGATTGGCAGGATGAATGTAAGCTAACTATTAGAGATAATTTGGTAATGGCTATAACTTCTGATAATAAGAAAGTGGAAAAAAGTGTTGTTCAAATTGTGAGATTGGGAGTGGATACAGGAGCAACATTTTTTCTATTAAATACCTGTAAAGGAAAAATTGGAACAAAACCAGGCCATTCCTGCAACCCCTGGATTTGAAATTTGGAAATAAGATAATTACACATGAATTTTTGTGTGTACCAGAATGTCTGATACCCTTCTTAGGAAGAGACTTGTTATCCAAATTAAATGCACAGATTGTTTTTGACGAAGGAGAACTTTTCTTGAAAATACCTGAGTCAAAACCGGGAGAAATCCTGATGATACAAGAAAAGGTAAAGGATCAAGAAATTCCACTGGAGGTGGATTTGGCAGTGATCCCTACTGTATGGGAAACAAATATTCCTGGTAAATCAAAACTAGCAGAACCGGTTAAAATAGATTTGAAGGAAGGCGCAGGAACAGTGAGAATTAAACAATATCCAATCAAATCAGAAGTGAGACAGGAATTGAAGAAATTGAGTGATAAATTTTTGGAGTATAAAATTTTGGAAGAATGTGAATCACAGTATAATACTCCTGTTTTACCAGCCAGAAAACCTTTGGGTGAATATAGACTGGTACAAGACTTGAGAGCAGTAAATCAAATAGTTAAGGACATTTATCCTGTAGTAGCAAACCCTTATACACTGTTAACGGCATTGAGGGAGACTTATCAGTGGTTTACAGTGCTTGATTTAAAAGCTGCTTTCTTTTGTATACCTTTGGAAAAGGGAAGCAGAAAACTGTTTGCTTTTGAATGGGAAAATCCTCAAACCGGGCGAAAGATGCAGTTGACATGGACTAGATTACCCCAAGGATTTAAAAACAGTCCAACTATTTTTGGAAATCACTTAGCCAAGGAACTTGAAATGTGGAAACAGGATAAATCAAGAGCTGGGCATTTACTTTTACAATATGTGGATGACATATTGATTGCTACAGAAGAAAGACTTACCTGTATACAGGTGACTATCGACCTCTTGAATTTCCTGGGACTAAATGGATACAAAGTGTCCAGGAAGAAAGCCCAGACAGCCTGCCAGACTGTGATATATCTGGGCTTTGAGATTTCAAAAGGACAACGACAATTAGGAAAAGATCGCAAAGAAGCTATTTGTGGTATACCTGAGCCGAGAAATATTCATGAACTCGGAGCGTTTTTGGGAATGACTGGGTGGTGTCGCCTTTGGATCATGAACTATGGGCTAATAGCTAAACCGCTGTACGAGGCCCAAAAGAACTCTCCCTTTGCATGGGGCCCACAACAACAAAAGGCTTTTGTAGAGTTGAAACGTGCCTTAATGTCTGCACCTGCCTTGGGACTGCCGGATCCAACCAAAGATTTCCAGTTGTTTGTTCATGAAAGGCAACACCTTGCACTGGGCGTGTTAACCCAGAGGATAGGAAGCTGGAAACGACCAGTCGGATATTTCTCTAAACAACTGGACACAGTGAGTAGAGGGTGGCCAAACTGCCTTTGAGCAGTGGCAGCAACAGTGATGCTCATACAAGAAGCTCGGAAATTGACTTTGGGAAGAACAATAACAGTCTATGTCCACACATGGTGATAACTGTCCTAGAACAGAAGGGGGGACACTGGCTGTCTCCCAGCCGAATGATGAAGTACCAGGTGGTATTGACTGAACAGGATGATGTGATTCTAAAGACAACTAACCTGGTAAATCCTGCAGTGTTTTTAAGTTCCATACAGGAAGAAGGACGACTGGAACATGATTGCTTGGCTGCCATCGAGTATGTTTATTCCAGTCCTGAGGATCTGAAGGATGTACCACTGGAGCAACCAGACTGGGAATTGTATACTGATGGAAGCAGCTTCATGGAACAAGGAGTCCGATACGCTGGATATGCGGTAACAACAGAGACCACAGTTATAGAAGCAGGAGCATTGGTGAGTACCACATCAGCCCAAAAGGCGGAACTCATCGCTTTAATTCGAGCCTTAGAACTAAGCAAAGAGAGTAAATATTTGGACTGATTCAAAATATGCCTTTGGGGTAGTGCATGTCCATGGAGCTTTGTGGAAAGAGAGGGGGTTATTGTCCTCTCAAGGATCAAACATTAAGCATCAAAAAGAAATTTTATGATTATTGCAAGCAGTTCAAAAGCCAGATCAAGTAGCAATCATGCACTGTAAGGCACACCAGATTGGGAATACAAAAATAATAGCTGGGAATAATTTAGCTGATAGAACAGCAAAAAAAAAAAAAAGGTAGCAAAGAAACAAGCATCGCAAATGGCAATAATTCCTTCTAAAACAGTAACCCTTCCTAGGGAAAAACCGAGATATTCAGAGGAAGATGACAAATTGGGTCAGTTATTAAATGCTAAGAAAAACTTAGCGGGATGGTGGGTAACTCCTAATGGACAGGTAGTAATTCCACCTCCTGTGATGAGAGAGAGAATTCAAACGAGACATCAGGAATGTCACTGGGGAGCAGAAGCCTTAGTAACATCTTTACGAAAGCAAGTAATATCAGTTAAGATGTTGGGAATAGCTAAAATGGTAACTCAAAGTGTGAAGTATGTTTGAAAAATAATCCAGTGATTAAGAAAAAGGTTCAAAAGGGTAGACTGAAATCTGGTACAGAACCTGGAGATGATTGGCAAGTAGATTTTTCAGAGTTACCTATAGACAGAATGGGTACCAGTACATCCTGGTAGGGGTTGATACTTTTACAGGATGGCCAGAAGCCCTTCCCTGTCGCACCACACAAGCAAAAGGAGGTTGTGAAGTGGTTATTACAAGAAATAATTCTGATATTTGGAGTTCCTATTGGAATTTCCTCTGACAGAGGTCCACACTTTGTTGCTGAAGTAGTCCAAAGTGTTAGCAAAGCATTGGGTATTAATTGGGATTTGCATGCGTCTTGGAGAACGCAATTTAGTGGAAAAGTGGAGAGGATGAATCAAACTTTGAAACGACAAATAAGTAAAATTTGTCAAGAAACCAGTCTATAAAGTGGCCTCAGGCACTTCCATTGGCATTATTACGTATCAGGGTACAGCCAAAGAGTGGAACCTCACTCAGTCCTTATGAATTATTATATGGAAAACCATATGAGTCTCCAGAACCAAATCCAAACGTACATGTAAAAGGAAAGCAGGATGTATATAACTATTTGCTTTCTCTAAGGAGAACTTTGGCTGCGATTTGGAGTGTAGTAATTTGGAATAGACCTTTACCCCTGGAAAATTCAGTGCATGATTTCCAACCAGGAGACTATGTCTATGTGAAGACCTGGGCCTCTGAACCTTTGCAGGAGTGCTGGAGAGGACCTTTCCAGATACTGTTAACCACTTTTACAGCTATCAGGATAGCAGAATCAGATGCTTGGATCCATTATACTCGAGTGAAGAAAGCACCTATTCCATGGAAGATTGTCAATCGTGACCCAGAGACTTTAAAATTGACACTGAAACATGTCTAATTTTTATATTGGATTTTATTTTGGTCGGTAGTGTTGGTGGGATCATGGGCCGGCTTGGTGGACAGGAACAAAAGACAAATAGAAACAGAACAAGTGATTGACATTCCCAAACAAATGGCTGAGGAAAATTTGATGGTAGGATTGATTAAAGAATTTGCCAATTTACAAAATGTCACGCAGATCACTGCTTGTTTGCCAATACCGAGGGCAGTAGGTGAACCTATTCCATGGGGAATTTTAACTATGAATCTGACCAATCTGGAACATAAAAATGAAACCACCTACTGTGAACAAAGGCCAGTGACTCAATGGTATGAACACGTAAAGGTTATTAGAAAACAGTGGAAGTCGCCAGGTAAAGAAACAGATTGTAAAAAAAAAAACAACCAAACTATTGAATTATGATTTTATAACAGGATCCTGACCTAGTGCCATAGCTTGCGTTCTTCTTCCTGGGGGTCCAAATCTCCACTTAGGATGGTGTTCTTATGATGAACAACTTAAAACCAATGTGAGCAGAAGTATCATGAAATGGAAGTGTAACAAAATGGGCCAAGGTACCCAATTAGTAGCACAATGGGACTCTATATGGTCTATGACCTTATATTCCCATTTTCAGTATATGGCAAGAACTTCTTGGTGTTTTACCTGGGATGGAAAAGTTTTTTCAGTATTACCCTGGGTCAATGATAGGTCAACTTCATCGGGAGAGAAGGAAAATAAAATAGTGCCATGGTGGAAATGTGAAAAAGTGTATGATTGCAGTAATGCAGACTTAGTAATCCAAAGAATTCCTCTGTAGGCCACTGTTTTAACATATGGTTGTTTTTGTCGAGGTCTTAAGAACACTCTCAATTTAACCAGCACTTTTATAGTTAGAAAAGGAACTTTGTTTAGTTGTAGTAAAACTACTATTTGAAGTCCAGGACATTTAGTTCGGGCATTAAGAGATGGAACCTGGACCACTCATCTAGCATTAGATGGTAAAGTGAAACAAATAACTTTAGGCGTGCCAACATTGTGTCCGATTTGGAAGAAATCACCATTTAGAGGATCCCTAGAGAATATAGAACTGAAACGAACAAAGAGATCTGAGACAAATGATGATACTTGGAATGAACCATCTACAGGAGTGAAAATTGGCTGGGCACGTGAATCACTTTTAAATCCTATAGCATCATATAGAAACAGAGCATGGCTCTATCAGTTAACTGGTCAAGTGGAAAAATTAGCAAACATTACTAAAAAGGGGTTTAAGGAATTGAACATACAATTACAGGCGACCTCTAGAATGACTTTACAAAATAGAATGGCACTAGATATGCTCCTACTTAAAGAACATGGAGTATGTGGATATCTCAAGGATGAACTGGAGCACTGTTGTATCCACATTCCAAATGCCACTCAGGATGTGGAACATGATCTAGACCTATTAGGAAAAACTGAAAAAGAAACTGAAACAATTCAAAAGGATATGTCAGAAGAGATTGGCTTGGAAAAATTTTTAACAAATTAGGATGGAACTTGAGTGTTGACGGCGAGGGAAGTCAAGCAGGCAAACTCAATATGAGTGATAGAGCAAGCTTCGATTTATTACGGCGCGATTATGTCTTATATACAGTTCCAGTTAATTATGCCTACAAGTCATCTGCTGATTGGCTAAGCTCTAAAGGGTTACATTTTCATACGTCCTCCTACTTGCGGTTTCTGCGGTTAGCTAGCTACATATTTTTTTTCTCTCTTGTCTACGCGAATTCCTCAAAGTTATTTACAACATTAGGCACAAGGTCAGTTTTTCTCAGCTTCCTTATCAGCATGCCTCAGCATAGCTGCAAGGCCTGCTTCAGCTAACTTACGCTAACTTTGTTTCACAAAGATCTTTAAGGGAGTCATGGCCGTGATCACACAGCCATTCTGCAACACTTGAGCTCTTGGATACAATCCCTAATCAAAACTTTGTTTTTGTTACCGGTTGTCTTTTTGATGATCATGTTGGTATATGCATGTTTGAAGAAGCAGTTTACCAATAGAACTGCAATCAATCATATGATTATGAGAGAAGTATCAACCAGTCCACCAAGGTATAGCCACCACCAAAATATGTTGAAACAAATGATATGTAAATAATGTGAAAGTATTGAAATAATGATTTTCAACACTTTCAAAGGGGGGAAATGTTATCGATTTGTTAATAAGTTAAGATTGATTGACTTTATTTGATTGATTATTTGATTTTATAGAATTATTTTATAGAATAGAAATATAGAAGGATAAAAATATATTTTGAGGAAACTTATAATTGCTCAGTAAAAGCTGCTATGAGACCCTCTGTACATCCTGTACCAAGGCCAGAAGAATGGGCTGGAATTATTGTTGAAACTTCGGTAATAATTTAGGGTTTGAAAGGTTTCTTTGTATCTGACCAGTCTTCTGTATGTAGAAAGTGTATTGAGATGTCAGAATATGAGATTAATGGAAATTGGGAAGAGTCGACTGGCACAGCTTGTGGTTACCTGCCAAGAAACCGTGAACTTTAGTAGCAGGTAATTCCGGCAGGGGGAGATCGCAACCACCGACTCACATACCACCTACCCAAATCGTACCCCAGACCCATTTCTAGACCTTTCTAAGCTCTACTGCGCAGAATCGGATATAGGAGGAGAGTATGTTAATGATTTACTGGAAATGTTATGATTATGTATGAATACTTAATATGTATGAATAAGTTCTATATATGGTGTCTGATTTTGAGACCTGGCATGCATTGATCGTGAGAGGACTCGCTCACGCACCCGACCGTCAATAAAGAAGTGTCTGCTTATCTACATCACATTGGTGTCGATAAGTTCTTCATTCCGAGATTTCGGTAACACTATGACTCCACCACTTGCTTCGAGAACAACTTCACAGTCGTTAGCTAGCCAAAACCAGGCTTACGCAGCATTTTGGCTGCGGACAAGTGCAAAAGGCCGCGGTTCCGCATCTCGCCCCAGAAAGCGGGCAGCACAGCTCTTGTGGTGCGCTGCACATGGCTACCAGGGCAAAGTGAGAAGCACCACCACGAGAAGAAGCACCAGCCGCCCGTTCAGAGCCGCGGCGGGCGGGGGCTGGGCTGCCGTTCCGCGCCGGGCCGGGGCTCGGTGCCGCCGCGGGCTCCCCTCAGCCTGCCGGCCCCGGGGCTCTGCGGGGGCCGCCCGCGGGGTGCGGGCTGTGCCCACAGCGGCTGCCTGGGGGGGGCTCGGTCCCGAGGCGAAGCTGCTGGCCGAGAGCAGCTGCCGCTCGGTGTCACAGCCCCCCGGCCCGCCGCTGACCCCGCCCTGCAAGGCGCTGCACTTGCTTACAGACGCCCTGCCGAGAGCAACCGAGCTGCCCCTGCGAGCGGCTGGCACGGCGGAAAGCAAATCCTCGCCGGAGGGTACCCGCTGCCGGGGGGCGGGGGGCGGGCGGCGGGTGGGGGGGAGGGAGGGAGGCAGGTGAAGGAAAGACCCCGCTCCCTTGTCCCACCTTTCAGCCCTGCCGCGTGCTCTGCACCCCTTCACTCCGGTAACGGCTCACTTTCCCGTCGCAGGGAGCGGCTCTGAACACAAGAGCTCGTGATGGCTTAGTGGTGCAAGGGGAAACCTAGTGGGGGCTTCTCCTAAGCCACACATTTACACCGCTCGTTTTTCCCTACTCAGAAAGTGCAGTCTTGCAAAGTCTCTTCTCTTTTGTAAAAAAATAATTTAAAGGTGCTGTTACTAACAGCTGCTTCCAAATGCAAACAGAGCAAATGCACCCGTTCCCCACAGCGAAACAGAGCGCATCATACGCAAAGGACTGAAATGCTTGAGGCACGTAGATGCTTTTGCATACGGAGGCAATGAGTGTGAATGCCGGCTGCGAGTGGGCAAAGGGCAAAGCGCAGGGAACCCCGCAGCCGCAGCGAGCACTCCCGGGGCCCGGTGGTGTAAACTGGGCTGAGACCCGGCCCAGTGCTCGCCCGGCCTGTGCTCAGCACAGGGCTGGTGGGGACCTGCTGCCACCTCCTGACCAAAGGTGGGTACTGCACCCGCCCGGGACCTAGACCCCTGGGACCGGGACCCCCTGCGGCTCGAGACCGGGACTGGGACCCACGTGACTCGGACCGGGACCCCCTGCGGCTCGAGACCGCGACCGGGACCCCCGCGGCTCGGGATCGGGAACTGGGACCCCCCGCGGCTCGGACCGGGTCGGGGGCCAAGACCCCGGGACCGGACCCCTGCGCCTCGGACCAGGAACCGGGACCGGGACGCCCGCGGCTGGGGACCGGGACCCGGACCCCCGGGACTGGGACCCCCGCGGCTCGGACCGAGACCGGGACCGGGATTCTCGCAGCTCAGGACTGGGACCCGGACAACTGTGGCCCGTGACCCCCGCGGCTCGGGACTGGGAACTGGGACCCCCCGCGGCTCGGACCGGGTCTGGGGCCAAGACCCCGGGACCGGACCCCTGCGCCTCGGACCAGGAACCGGGACCGGGACCCCCGCGGCTGGGGACCGAGACTGGGACCCGGACCCCCGGGACTGGGACCCCCGCGGCTCGGACCGGGACCGGGACCGGGACCGGGACCGGGATTCTCGCAGCTCAGGACTGGGACCTGGACCACTGGGACCCGTGACCCCCGCGGCTCGGGACCGGGACCCCGGCGGCTCGGGACCGAACCGGGACCCCGGGGACCGGGACCCCCGCGGCTCGGGAGCGGGACCCGCACCCCCGGGACTGGGACCCCCGGCTCGGACCGAGACCGGGACTGGGACCGGGATTCTCGCAGCTCAGGACTGGGACTTGGACCACTGGGACCCTTGACCCCCGCGGCTCGGGAGCGAACCGGGTCCCGGACCCCCGTGGCTCGGGACCGGGACCCCGGGGACACGGACCCTAGCGGTTCAAGACCGGGACCGGCACCCCGGGACCTTGACCCCCGCGGCTAGAGACCCACCGGGACCCTCGGGACCGGGACCCCCGCAGCTCGGACCGGGACCAGGTCTGTGACCTCCGGGGCCGGGACCCCCGCAGCTCGGGACCGGGACCGGGATCCCTGGGCCAGGACCCCCGCGGCTTGGATCAGGGACCGAGACTGGGACCCCCGCGGCTCGAACGGGGACCAGGACTGGGACGGCCGGAACCGGGACCCCCGCGGCTTGGATCAGGGACCAGGACTGGGACCCCCTGCGGCTCAGGACCCTCTGCGTCTCGCAGCGAGACCAAGACCTGGAGCCCTGGGACCGTGACCCCTGCGGCTGACGGCTCGAACCGGGACCGAAACCCCCGTGGCCGGGACCCCTGCGGCTTGTGACCTGGACCGGGACCCCCGGAACCGTGACCCATGCGGCTGGGGACCGGGTCCGGGACCGGCACCCCCGCGGCTCAGGCTGGTTCCGAAACCAGGACCACCGGGACCCCTGCGGCTCGGATCGGGACGGGGACCGGGACAGCCGGGTCTGGCGCCCCCGCAGCTCGGGACCTGGACCGAGATGTCTGGGCCCGGGACCCCCGCGGCTCGGACCGGGACAGGGACCGGGACAGCCAGGACAGGCGCCCCCGTAGCTCAGGCCGGGCCTGAAACCAGGACCGCCGGGACCAGGATGACCGGGACCAGGACCCCCGCGGCTTGGGACAGGGACTGGAACCCCCGCGGCTGGGGACCGGGACAGGGACCGGGATCGCCGGGACCGGCGCCCCCACGGCTCGGGACCGCGACCGGGACGAGGCTCTGAGGTCGGGACCAGGACCGGGACCCCCGCAGCTCGGGACTGGAACTGGGACTGGGACACCCATGGCTCGGGATTTGGACGACCAGGACCGCGACCCCCAGGACCGGGACCCCCGCGGCTCGGGACCGGGAGCGGGACAAGGACCCCCGGGCTCGGACTGGGACTCACCGGACTAGGGCTCGAGACCTAGACTGGGACCGGGAACCCCGGGATGGTGACCCCTGCGGCTCGGACCAGGCCGGGACCGGGAACCACAGGGCTCGGACCGGGACCGGGACCGGGACCCCCACGGCTTTGATAAATGAATTGTAAAGGCAAACCAGCTCGTTTTGTCATGACTTGTGGAAATGCATCCGTATCCTGTGCTGACGTGCTGTTTTGTTTTGCTGCAAACCACACAAGTCTGCATCTAGAGAGGACAACCTATCAGTCATCACCAGTGCCCTTACACAGCCTCTTTACAGCCTCACTGCCTGGACTGCAGGCGTGCTCTTGCCTTTTCCAGGCATCCAAGTGATGGGTTTTGCCTCAATATTGCCTCCACAATATTTTATTTTTCCTCAGTATTTTCAGATGACTCCTAATACAGTTTCACATATGAAGCACTTTACTCACTTGCATAGATCATTCGAAACAAAAAAACCCCACCCACCCACCATGAATAGTGTATCTACGTATTTTGCCACAATGCAGGTATGGTTTTCAATTATAATTTCCAATTCAGTACCAGGGTTAGTTTAAATAATTTAATTCTTCTTCTAAACGCTTTACCAAAACACGTAACAAATTCTCCCTCTATGAATGCTCTGCCAGCGCATGCTATAAGCTTGGCAACTTGATCGCTTGCTCAAAGTGATGATATATTGAGCTGCTTTTGCTTCACAAAAGTATTTTGCTGAGTTGTCAACCCATGTTTCAGTCTTAATATTTTAACTTTTCTCACTTGTCCGACCAAAGAATCATATTTATCTTTATGTTGAGTTTCGTAGTGTTGACGCAAATTGTATTCCTTGAACGCAGACACTGAATTCTGGCATATCAGACAAACAGCTCGCTCTTTGTACTCCCTGAAAAAATAATCAGAAGTCCACCTTTCTTGGAACACCCCGCACTCGGAGTCCATTTTTCTTTTTTTTTGACATGATGGTGCGCGCGCTTCCCACTGGTGCTGGCTTGCTCGTCCTGCCCGGGAGCTGGAGGGAGGGAGAGACGGGGGAGCCGCCCCCCTCCTCAGCCCGGCCGCGCAGTCCGGACAGGGTGGCCAGAAGGGACTGAAGGGACTTTGCCGCGCCGGGGCTCTGGCGACTCACCCGAGTTGGCTGGGCCTCGCAGTGCAGAGGCTGCCGGCTGAGCTTGCCCGGCAGAGGAGATGCCCGTGCCTCTCGCCCGCCGCGCACCGCAGAGGAGGAGGAGGAGGAGGGGGGGAAAGGAAAAAGCTCCTTTCTTGAAACTGGAATGGCAGAAGGTGCCATCGTGTTTTAACATATGTGGACAAAATTATTCTTTAGAGAGCCTCAGTTTACTTTTAATGACTCAAGAACCCAAAGCCAGAGTATGCGGTGCATTTGTAGTTTATCAGTTGAGTTTTTACTCCCAGATTCGTTTGGAGCACAAGGCTAAAGTGCATCTGATACCATCAGTACATGCCATTTAGCCCACAGCAATCATCCAGAAAGCATCAAGTAACCTCTCTGTTATTTTCTGGCTGTAAAAGTGCTCATCCACAACGCAAAGCCAAACAGCTTAGCCTGAAACAAGAAAAAGCCGAGAGAGGGTTTACACAGCTGTCACCTAAAGGTTCCCAGCTGAGAGGCACGTCTACAGGTGCTTTCGTTTCTCAAGTCTCAACTAAACTCCTGGCTCACTCTGGCGTGATCTGAAGAGCCCGAGACTGAGCGCTCAGCCATGGTGCTGGAGCAACGCCCGCTGGTTTCCCGCTGCTGCCCCGACAGCCACTGCAGCATGAACAAGGCAAGGTGATGCTGAGCGTCTGTGAGGAGCTCTCTCGCTAACATAGTCCCAAGGTCTTCTCAAGGTGGCTGTGCAGACAGAGTAATAACGAGGAGCGGCTGGCATACAGTGCCCGTCTGCCTCTGCAGTCAGCTGAATAGTTAATTGCATCCTTGGCGTTGTTTTACACAATTCACTGTTGTGCCTGGAGGCTCCTGCATCTCTGCTGTACATCTCCACTGAGGACCCAGAGATGGAGACCTGAACTTCTGCTTTGCCTAACAGCTAAATTACACTTTGTATAGAAAACTGATCACGTGGTACCTTTGGTGGCAAGTTGTATAGATCTGTGACCCAATGAATTCAGAGTTGCTCTCCCAAAGCTCTGAAGTCTACCAGCCTTACGGTTACAGAGTCCCTACAGGGATGCACACACTCCAGCTGGGTTCTGCGCTCTCTCCTGAACTATGAGCAAGGAGGAGGAGGAACTGAGCGTAGGGCTTCTCATCTCTTCCCCTTTCATGCAGCACAAGGCACTCCAGAAGCAGCCACGGCCTCACCGAGCCTCCTGGCCAAAAGACTTCGATCTTGAGGGCAAAGGCTGAAGAGTGCATGAAAGTGAGAGAGACACAGGGGCAAGCACTCGTCCCACCTTGCAACATCACTTGTTGGCATCCTCTCATCTGATCCCAGGCTGCAAAGGGTCGCAGCTCCACTTGTGAATTACTGGGTACCCTTACAGCGGTATTATCAAGTAAGGAACAACGTTAGAGTAGCAAAAAGACACGGCTCTGCCCTCGGCTGGGGAGGCACACTGGGACAGCCTCCAGCGCCAGACCGTTTTTAGCAAAAGCAATCACAAATACAGTTAACTTCTTAGCTGACTTGTCTACAAAGAGGGAAAGGCTCCATACGATAAGCAGCACCCATTATTACTCTGCTGCAGAATTTAGTTCTTCCAGAAGTAATACACTCTGTTTTGCCAGCATCTAACAGCAAACCATATAACACGAAGATGCAGAGTTAAGGTACCTGTAAATGCACTGGTTTTGTTTCCCGGCTTTTGTGCTTCCCAGGGCTGTCCTTTGTTGTGCAGCTCTGATATTTTCCAATTTTTTTATATTTGGATATAGTAATTGCTAACACAGAGTCTAAGGCTAGCAATCATAACATCTATTTACAACACGCACACTGGCTGTGTGCACCTATTCCACCAGCCTCCCGTTTGCTTCAAACATGTCAGTCTCCCTGAGGACACGTTCAATGAGAAACCACCCCCCACCCTGCAAAGCCCTGCTTTACTTGCTGCCGAGCCTCCTGCATCCCCCTGGGCAGATTACTTTTGGAAGGCTGGCCAGGGAATATTTACCAGCTATTGAATCAACAGAGTTCAGCCACATGCCAACATTTCATGCTGTTACCTAAACGGTGTCAGAACTCTCAGAACTCCATCAAAACAGAACTGGTTTGCACTTTGGTATTAAAAGTTATGTCCAGGCCTGAACACCTCGTTGAGGGCTGGGCCACGCAGCAGGCTCCTCTGGGCAAAGATTTCTTTTCTAAGCAGCCATTACGCAAGTACCAATCTGTGAAAAAAATCTGAAACTCAAAGAGAGAGAACCTTGATTTGACATAGTGCTCTTGCTGCATGTTCCATAGAAGGGAAGTCACCCACATCTTTAGATCTAACGGAAAGTAGGAAAGAAGCACCAAGTGCAAGGTTCTGCATGTGGGCTGGGGCAACACCAAGCACAAGCACAGGCTGGGCAGAGAACGGATGGAGAGCAGCCCTGAGGAGAAGGACTGTGGGGTGTTGGTGGATGAGAAGCTCAACTTGGCCCAGAAACGTGTGCTTGCAGCCCGGGAAGCCCAGGGCCGGGGCGGGTGGAAACTGGGCTGTAAATCCTGGGCCAGAGTTATTTCCTGCAGCTTAAGAAAACTGCGTGGGTCTGGTGATGTCTGGTCGCTGTTTTTAAACCCACACCCCCCCCAGTCGGTATTTCTAATAACAAAGGGTTAAAAGCCAGCAGGCAGTCCCCGCGGTGGCGCGCAGGCAGCAGGCAGGCAGGTGCCAGCGGAGCCCAGAGCCCCCAGCAGCATCAAGGGCAGCACCCACCGCCGCAGGCAGCGCGGCCGAGCAGAGCGGAGTGTCCGCAGCAGCGCGAGCCCCGCGCACCGCCCCCCCCGCGGGGCGCCCCCCCTCGCTGCCGCAGCCGCCCCGCAGGAACTGGGACGGGGTGCAAAGGAAGAGCGGCCGCCGGCCTGGGAACTGCTCCGCCGGGCAGCGGCCGCTGGGTGATACACGTGTCAGCGAGAACCGCTGGAACAGGAAGCAGCTGTTTCTTCCAGCTGTGACACACTCACCCCTGGTCATCGAGAACACGGAGAGAACACCGATGCGACACCCGTTGCCGTGCCAAAGCTCCATTTCTTGCAACATCGCTACACGTCTGACAAGGGAAGCCAGCTGGCAGCTGCTGCACATCTGTCACCGCCAGAAAGCACCCCCGCTTCCAAGGGGCGTCCACCAGCAGACGGAGATCTAGGAAGAAAAGGGAACGCTGAGTACACAGCAGGGCCCGGGTATGTTTCCCTCGGCAGCGTACAGAGCAACCGCATTTCTGTCGGGCACTACAAAATACGCTTCCAACGGCAGACTAGAACCTGATCACCTGAGGCCGACCCTGCCTGGGCAGGGGTACAACAGGGCACACATGGGAAACCACATCCCACCCTGCTCCCGGTAACAAGACTATCGGTAAAAACACCTTTATTACAGAAGGTGCTACTTATTTAAAATACCTTATTACAAAACATCTTATTACAAAAGTTATTTTTAAAAAAGTAGTATCTTGTTACAAACCATCTTATTACAGAAGTTACTACTGGTTAAGAAAGATCTTATTACAGAAGCTGTAAGGAAAGGTTTCGCCTCAGTTCATCTTACTGCCCGGTGCTCCCTTAGCACATCCCGGCCACAGCTGGGAGCTACACAAGCCGAGGCGGTCCTGACAGCTTCTCTGCTCCCTTCTCGTGCGTTTTGCTCAGGGCTGGCTCGTATGAACACGCATGAAGCCATTACATGGATGGTTTAGGTGCTCTTCCACATGGATCTCCTGAACACCACAAGTAGAGGATGTGCCCCCTTTATCCTTCAAACAGTATTTTAACATGAACACAAATGTATAGCTATTAAAAACTTAAGATCTGCTATCAACATAAGTACAATCTTCCTCTAAAAGTTTAAAAAATATTTTCAAGACATAATTAGAACAGAGTACTAGAATAATAAATAACTTATCATTACAGATACCATTAGCATCAAAAGGAAATTATTAAACCAGAAGAATTCCCCAGGAACGTAAAAGATCAGCAGCTGTGACATACATACACTTGCTGGTGAAACAGAGAGCTGGTTCAGGAAGGAAGAAGGTTTCCTGGTTAATCACTTAGAAAATTAGCTCATCTTTCCTTTAGCTGCTCTCCTGAAATCTCAGACCCATTCAGACCCAGAATCTTGCGACTTTCCAATGCTTTTGTTTCATACACGATCCCCAGTAAAGGGCCACGGTACGACTGCAAGCAAAGACAGCGAGAGCACCAACCACCACCTATGCCGAGCATACTGTAGCTCCCAACAACGTTAAATAGATAAATAAATAAGTGAAACAGATTCCTAACAGAGCACTAAAACCCATCTGCTTCCCAGTAAGGATGTCTCAAGAAAGTGTTTAAGGGTTCCTGTAAAGTTCAGACTTTCCAAATCTAAAGAATACAAACAGCTAAGGAATTACTTCATATTAATTACTCTGACCACTCGGTGCTTTATAACTTGACAGGTAGAAAATGTAATGAAAGAGGCCTACTAAACAATACCCTACCAAGTTAAAAAGAAAGCAAAAAATAGAGTGGTGTGGGGCTGGTTTTTTTGCTGGTTTTTTGTTGTTTTGTTTGGGGCTTTTTTGTGTGTGGTCTTTGGTGTTTTGTTGGGGTTTGTTGTTTTTTTTTTAAACACAGCTGAAATGATCCAAAGTGGCTGTTGTGGGCAAAGCTCCACGGCTGCTGGAGTCTGACAGGGGAATCCAGCTGGCAGCTGCTGCACATTTGTCACCCACTTCTCACTCTCTTATTTCATCCTCCAGAAAGCACCCCTGCTTCCGAGGTACATCCACCGGTAGACGGAGATCTAGGAAGAAAAGGGAATACCGAGTACGTATCAGTGCTTGGATATGTTTCCCTTGGCAGCATACAGAGCAATTGCATTTCTATCAGGTACTATAAAATATGCTTTCAATGTCAGACTATAACCTGATCACCTGAGGCCTACTGTTTAAAGAAACAGGAATTCTTCCAATTTTTCAAAAATTTAAATATAAAACCCCAAAGCAGATTATAAGAAAAGTGCTCCCCTTCTTCAGTATGTATTATTTAGAAATGCCTTTGCCACCATGGATACCAAAAGCCAAACATTAATTACTATAAGCCCCTGGCAGTATCTACAGAAAGGCCTGACCTGCTTGTGCCATATCCCTTTGTTTACCCAGAAAAGGCACAACTGCCTCAAAGCACACCACAGCCAGCACCAGGATCCCAGAAAAAAACTCGTGGCGTCACAGAGAGGACAGACAAGAGGCTCCTTTTTTGACAGTTACCTCGATCCACAGCAACACAGAGATACTTCCCACGTATGGCCAGATCTTGCAGGTCAAGAAAGTGAACAAGTACCCCGATAAAGTCACAACAGCGCTACCACTGCAAACATCACCCACAAGAAATTTAACCTCTAAACAAACACATTCACATCTTCCAGCCTCTGTTCGTTCTCTGTACTACAAAGTTCCTGCCCAATAGGCACCACTTTTGCACTTTCTGACACCTGTCTCCTGCCAAAGCAGACTCTGTTGGGAACACATCTTGAAAACGCATAGGGATGGAGAAATGAGGGGGCTTGTAACAATGCACCTCTAAATTATGGCAAGTTAAGACACAGGGTATGACACCCACTCATCCCAAAGAGCAGACTGCCAGGACAGGCAATTTGAAATGCCTTCAATGAATATATAATGACGTCAAGGTAATGGCAACTGAGCTGGAGCAAGCAGCTGCCACTCGGACTCCCGAGAGCAACTTCGCTTTGGGCTTCACACAGATGTTCAAGAGCTCAGGGCCAGGCCTGTCCCCACATTAACTCTTAACACCTTTGTAGGAAGAGATCTCACTGTGACCGGATAGGAAAACTAAATGAACATTAACAGTATTTTTGGCTGGAAGGTGCAGGAAACAGTTCAAGGGAACAGATGACAGCATGGGAGACCTTGCCTGAATGAAGATTTGCCCTTAGCAATTGCACCTAGAAATCTATTTACCTTGGAGGGAATGAGAGAGAACACACAGTGACACAACTGCAGCGGCATGGGAGTGGGTGGTAAATGTCTAGGGCACCTTGCAGCATAAAAAAGAAAAAAAGTCAGAGAAAGTCATCAGATTATTTGCAGGACTAGACGACTCACAGAAAATATATGGTCAGCCATCGAGAAAGAAAGATTTTTTGCTTAATGTCTCAGCATCAGCTTAAATGCTTCAATCCACAAGTAACAAATGCCCCCTGCTCCATTCTGAGATGCCTATTTCCAGAAAGACGGGCTGCAAACAAAAATTCCTCCCATCAGAATCTGGTCCTTCTCCCGTGCTCTTTTAGAAGAGGAAGCACAAGCCACAGATATTAGGTCCAGTACAGCTGTGCTCACTAGCTGAGTGTGCCTGTGGAGCACAATGCAGAGGAGATGGGGAAGGAGACTCAAAGTATTTACAGAGTTCCTCTTAATCCTTTGTGAAGTCCAAAAGGACTCCTGTTACAAGTGTGTATGCTGCCAACAAAAGCGGACAGATTTATTTCAAAACTCCCATTTTAACAGACAAGCTCAGCTAGAAAGTAGTGGGAAAAGCAGACGCATCATCAGCACCTTCAAATCTATGTCCTAAGAGTGAGCTTGGGGCTGAAAAAAAGCAGTCCCTGAAAGGTGACCTATTCCTTGCACCTCCGTGTGATAAACATGGCAGGAGCTAGAGCACCATACCCATCGCCTCTCAAGAAAAAGAGTGGGAAGGGAACAGATGGCACAGCCTGTAATCATTTGCAATGATGTATCTTAGCGCCGAGTTAAGTTCTGCACCCTTTGTAGCAGACTCTGGCTCCCGGGAGGACTCAGAAGTAGTTGAAGAGGAGGGTTCTTCACCCGCTGTGTAGTTAATCTGCATTAATGACATTAACTTACAAAAACCACAGTGGATGCTAAATGTTTGCACAGCTTCAAAAAGGGACTCTAAAAATCAACTGAAGGTTACTGAGGCCTTTTCTGCTTAATGGTACAGAAATGCCGAAGACACTGTTGGAGACAGGACAATGAACTAGAGACACCTTTCATCTAGATTCTGCTGGGCAGAATGTTCTTAAAACTGGTAAACTAGAATTTAGCTGAGAAGGCTGGTTAAATACATTGGTTTTCCATTTGAAGGAAGCAGATAACCCATCTCAGTGATTTATGGTGCTGCAGAGATGGGCTGGCAGCTACGGAGGGAAACCCTGGGGACGATGTTTTAGGGAAAGGACGCTTGTCTTTTCTTGCTACAGAACAGCTGTGAAATGCAAAGAAGTCCAGTCCACTCTTTGGAGGGAAGCAATGCCTTCTCCACAAAGGCGGGTTTGATTCTTGGTGCGTTTTTACAGATTAACAGCTCGGGTTGGGCTCAGAGCTGCTCCCAGTCACTGAAATGTACCACATTATATTGGCTCTCGCTGTGTGGTATCTAGAACTTGGTGTCACCACGTAACAAAGAAAAGTGATGTTAAAGAAAAGTGACATTAACATAGAAAAAAACAGCCTACTGAAATAGATGGAAGAAGAGCCTTTTTCACAGCAGGGTGCATGTATCAAAGTGCAGGCTCAGAAAACTTGCAAAGGAGTGCCCAAAGGAAAACAGGAAAACAGAGAGGACTCCATCACACTCAGAGGGCAAGTTGCCAAGAAACACCTGGAAATCATCGTGATGCATTTTAGCACAGAGAGATTAAAAAAGAAGTTGTTTCCAGAGTCTCACAGAGGACAGGAGGTGCTGACAGACAAAGGTGTAGTCAGAGCAGCAGAAGTCAGCTTGCACTTGAGCCTGCCTGCTTCAGGCTTACAGCTGACATGCAGCCGACAGGCTATGCCAGCTTGGAGGCTTCTATCATGCACCCAACTGACTTTGGGCTAGCTTGAGCCTGATCACGTTTGGCTCAGGTGTGCTGTCTATCTCTACCCTTAACACGCACACCAAGCCCCAAAGGTACAACAGTGGAAATGCAGACCTGGATGACCGTCACATTTCCCAGAGAGTAGACTATGCCAATCGTTGCTAATAAGCGTTAGCACAACAGTGTTTCATCCCTGTGGAACAATCCCATGGGAATGCTTTCCAACATGTTCCTGTACATAACTTTACAACTGGCACGTTAAGCAAATGTTTTGCTTCAGATATGAAAGCTGAGAAGGTTGCTAGTTATCTGTGATACCAGGAAGTAATTGAACAAGAACTCTTGATTATGTGTTTTAAACAAAAGCTTGTCTTTTTTCAAGGTGGCATCCCACCTTTTTTCTCAGCTTCCTGACAGAAAGACTTTATTCCTTACTTAAATGTTTGAAACTGATGGGCATTATGAGCTGAACTATTAACTAGCATCATGATCTGGAATCTAGAAACCACCCTTTGAAGTGAGCAACAGCTCTTCAAACCCCACCATCGGCTCTTTGATGAACAGCTGTGAGGGAAACAGCTTCTTAGAGACTTGCAGGCTGAACCAAATTCCCCTCTAGAATGGATCCCAAGTACTTTTTGTGTCCTCTTACGTCTCTCTAATCTGTGGACATTTAGGTTTTCCCTTCAGTTACTAGATTTGTGAAGTTTTTAGCCTCAGATACTCTGTGGCTTGTTTTTCTCATGTGCTTCAGGACACTACCAGACTGGTACAATGTGTTCAGTGATCTGAGACAAAGAGTTCAGACTTCTACACTAGCTTCATCAGTTTGGTGGGTTTTGCCCCTGGAACTTCCATAGTTACCTCATTACTCAGTGTTTCCTTCACAGCACTGTCGCCCTCCAGCGAACACGTCTATGGACTTAATCTCAATATTGTGACATCCAGGTTTCTGGCACAACTCCCAGAACTTCAAGTTTTATTTACTTACATAATTTATACCCTTGCCCACATCAGAGTAATTAGCATACATGTCTCTATTGAAGTGTGTTGATAAGTACACTAAGAGGTTGTACAAGTTTAGTATTTTAACGGAAGGAACAATGAAGTACTCACACGGCAGACAACAATTCTTCTACTCTCCCCTTTCTGTAATAGTTAGTTTCAGAGTAGCTGTCACCGTAATCTCTGAGAAAACGTAGAATCTTTCTTACCGAGAGAGTTGCCTGTGTCTGAACTGCGTCTTTTCCAGGAGAAAGATTTTACAGATGAATCTGTCTGTTCTACAGATTCGTTCACAGGCTCAGCTCCTGAAGTGAATTGTCTCTCTTCTGTCTCCGATGTCCTGGATTCACTTTTAACACTAGTATTCTCCTTAAAAAAACACAACACAACACCAAAAGAAATAAAACCAAAGATCACTCAATGTTATCTTGTAATAAAACTAATATAAAACCAATAAAACAAAATAAAAGCTATTCTTCTCCACTCCAAAAGGGCATCTAACAGGTGGTGAACACTGCCTAGACAGTTGACATAGTAAGTGTTTTTAACTCAGAAGTAAGGTTGCTAAATTGAAACAACCTCTTACAAAACATCATATTAAGCAAAATATGAGATCAGAAAACTAGAATACACAAAGTTAGGGTACATGTCCCCACAGTCTGAACTTTTCCCTCAGTTATTAAAATAGCTAGAAGAAATATAGGTGCACTCATTCTTACCAGCACGTGTAATAATAACGACAGATCTAGCTCAACTTGACAGAGCTGTGTGATGCAGAACCACACGTGAACCACACATTTCTGGTTGGGAATCTCACCCCACCCCACACAGTCGTTAAGACGTTAAGTTACAACGTGTTGCTTGCTTTTTAGAGCCCTCTGCTGCTGCTCTACATGTATTTTGCAGGCAACCATTTGGCAAACTGGTACATTTCCATGATCATGTGGCAAAAACCTGTAGCTTAAAAAAAAAAAAAAAAAAAGACCCGGACGACCAAGTTCTGTTTCATTTTCACTGAGGCAGTACAGGCCCAAAGTTAAGCACCTGGAATCTACCTTTAGACAGAAAAATTTTCACAGTATCACCTGTTCTAGAATAGTCATCTCTTCTGCAAATATCTTATACATCAATAACCTAAAGATGAATGACTGCTCAGAGCCTGCAATGTTTCCTTCTATTAAGGGGAAAAAAAGCTTTTGAAAACCATTATGTGTGAGTTTACAGAAGACAAGAGGTCACACCTGGTAATAAGATAGTCTTTCCAAAAATCATGCTCACCACCTTGAGTCTGTCATTACTCAATGTTGAGTATATAACAGGCTATGTGTATACGTATCAATAGAAACACACATACATTGCTTGACAAAGTTGTATAATAACATTCAAAAAGGCCTGTGCAAATACAGTAATGGAGTACTCCAGGGAGAACTAGTTCCCTCCCACACACCTCCTGCACTTGCTGGATACCCATTTGACTCAGTTTTTCCTCTTTGAAATGTGCTGTCTGGATGTATTGCTTTAGTACTGTTAACAAGGCCACGTGAAAAACACGTGGCTAGCAGTGCCTTTTGTCTGATGTCTGAACCACAACTCCTTCCCAGGCACAAAAACAAAGAAGGCAGGCAGGCTGTAGGTCACTACCTTCACCAGCTAGAATCCAAGTCTCACGAGTGATGATGACTTCTCTATTCCTGGTGACATTTCCATAATAGCAAGTTCTAGAAAAATCAGTGAGCAGCCTTCATCAAGTAGTGAGAGAAGGGAAGATTTCTCAGGTAAGCATTCTAAACCGGATATTCCACCGGACAACTGCTCTAGAAACAATTCTGCAAACTTCATTATTTAAAAAGAAGAGACTAATGAAAAGCAATACCAGGCAGGGGATGTAGATACCAAATTGCAGTGTTTGATAAAGAAAAAACAAGTAACATGCATATTGGGATAACCATTATCAAGAAACTGTTACTAGCACACGTGGTGAAAGTAGTCTAGACACTCTAACTAGCAGTTCTGCAAAGGACCTGGGGATGCTGCAGTGCCCAGTAAGGCTAACGACACCTTGGGCTACACCGGGACGAGCGTGGCCAGCAAACTGAGGAAATTTCATTCCCCCTCACTGGTGAACCTGTACTTCCAATGCTGTGTCCAATTTTAACCCTTACAGCTGCGTGTGTGGAAACTGAAGAGCAGTCATACTGCACAGCACCCCTTTCAGATTTCTTTTTATCACTGTGTTTATAGAATCTTACACACCAACTCTTCAGTAATCTAATGTAATAGGTAATAATACCATTTTCATCCTAACAGCATCAGCCTAGCCCACACAAGTCTGGTTCCCAAGCTATCCCTTTTTTTTATTGTTCGGTCTTTTAAGCGAACATGTTTCTGACCATGGATTCACCGCACCTGTGGACAGACCCTCCACTCAGGTCTAATACTTCTGCAACTTCAGAGTCCAAAACATTGTTTGGCAGAGAATCAAGCAAAGCTACCAAAGCTGACAGACGTGAAAGTTTTGCCTTTTCACTTCAGTTACTGAAAAACGCCAAAACTGCTGCATCTCACTACTTACACGACTTACGAGACACTGACTGGACTATACCTATACCCAGCTGGAACCATGATGGGAAGCTGAGGTACTAAAATTAGCAACTCGCATGAACGGGGTTTGCTGGATTCACCTTCCCCAAAGAAAGCAAGCGTTTCAGCCTTCACATAGGTATGCTGCCAAGGAGACTGAACGAAATCAGAGGCAAATTCCTCTTGATCAAGCATTACAGAAATGTTCTATTTCCACTTTAAGAAGAAAATAAAACATTTCTTAGGAGTAGGAGTGGAATAAGAGGTGCCCATAGAAGGCCAAAGCCTCTAAAAGTCTAGGACAGAAATTCACTGAGGCTGAGAGGACAACGCTGGATCTGAACTGTTGAATGTACTAACTCTTTTCATGTAAAGAGCTGCTCTTTAATTTGCTGTCTTTTAGGAAATCGGGAAAACAGAATAAAGCAGGTTTCTACTAAACTGTTACTTCTACAAGGAAGACAGTTCAAGGCTCAGTGCTGGTCACAAGATAATTAAATGCTGGGAAATACTGTGAACGAAACAGAAAACAAAACAGTACCAGCTTGGTCAAAAGGTCCCGTATGCTAAAACCGACAGTTTCAAGGGCTGACTTCAGTCCACAGAGCAGAAACCCAAGATGAAGTACACAGTATCATCGCAAGTCTTCCGGCTGAAAGTAGCTGGAATGTGTAAGCAGGAATGCCCTGCTCTGTTTGCGCTCCTTGTTCTTGCTCTTCCCTACACATCAGGTTACAGTTGTTGTTTTGAGACTTGACGCTGGGCAAGACAAACCTTTGATCTGACCCAGCAGAGCTGTTCTGATGCTCTTGTATGAACAGTGGAGGAATTTGCTCCCCCTCTGCTTGTGTAGAGAGGAATAGAGCGGTCTTCTGTGCACGCCCACTATTCTGTCATAAGCTTGCTCTAAAACACATGGTACCAACAGCCACTGAAAGCCTGAGTGCTTCCAGATTCAGGGATGAGGAAGAAAACTGTGCTGGAGCCTGATGTGAGGAGTACAGGCACCGAAGCCTCCTCTGGAGAGTTCTGCACCTGCCATGACCCCAGGCTCTGGACAAGTAGGGTGTTAAAGTTAACCTTCCCTCTCCCGACTTTGGGAGGAGGAGACTAGTTGAAGAGTAGTTCTAACAGAAAGAGGGAATCTGTCAAACAAAACGCTGAACAGTCCCTGAATTGCTTTTCAATTGCTCAAAAAATGAGGCCAGTTATTTAACCCGTTACAGTCCAGGACCAACATCAGGATTCTCACAAATATACAAAACCTCCCTCCCAAACAACTACGTGGTTCGTGTGCTTAATTCCCCCAGTTCTTGACAAGGAAGTTCGGGTCACGGACTCCAAAGGCCTTCAACAAGGGACAACCTATCATTCTAAAAATGCAGTTCCAAAATTCTAAAACTGACAACATTTAAAGTGCGGTCAACACTTAATATAATGAGTGGGCACCAATTAAGGAGTGCTGCCAACTCTATGCACTAGCACAGGGATGTGCTCTTCCCTACACGGTACTGAGCAGAAGGTCTAGTCTAGGCTTGAGCTATGCAGAGGCTTGATCAGGATACACACCCCTTTCTAGAAAGATACCCAAGAGGAAGATACTAATCTTTATAACGCTGAAAGCAACAACGGGAGGTTTGCGCCAGCTGATGATTTCCGATCTAGAAACTTCAGTGAAGGCGTCAAGCTACCGACAGAACAATAAGACAGTAGCTTCAATGCACACACAAAAATGAGATTGAGTGCCTACATGCAAGGTAGGTCTCATGCAGCAGAAACAGATGCAGTCAATCTCCTGAGCTTACCTTGTTTTCAAAACAAAACAAAACAAAAAGCAGAGCACGCATTTGCTGCCTTAACAGAGTAACATCTAGAATGCCCCTCACCCCTCATGAGACTTACAATTTTACATACCGGGAAGACCAGGTACAGGTAGACCGAAGTACAATTACAACTTGTTGTACACCACAAAGTATAAACCAATGAAGATGCTTTATACCAGTCAAATGTCAATAAACTATACTTTCCACAGAAAACAGAACTTACAACTATTTATCAGAAACAATCTAACCGTTTATCTAAATTTAAGCAAAAATCTGCCTCCAGCAGCAATTCTCAAAATACTCTTCTTTGTTGGAGATTAAAGATGGTATGTTACAACCTAAAAAAGCATCCACTTCATCACCACGAATACACCTGCACTACGCATGTTTCCCATGCAAATGAGCACCCTAACTTGGCCAACAGGCTGACACATGTCATGCTCATTAACATGGGAAACATGGGATACTTTTTCATTCCGTCTTTTTATATCTTGTTTTACCAAGCAAACCCTTCACTGTACATTAAAAGCTTAATTAAAGAAGCCTTCAGTTCTTAAGCAGGCAAGAATATTGAAAAGCTACCGGTCCAGACCCTAGCATTACTATCAAATATAGTTAGCTCAAGAAAGATGTTGGTTTACCTCCCCTTACCTGCTCTGGACTGAACAATTCTTCCTGAAAAAACATGAGGGAGAACTCAGCTGGGCGGTGATCTGGTTCTTTGCTCCGTTTTTCATCTGCTTCCTGTGTGGTCAGAAGTTCTTGTAGTATTTTAGCAGCAGCAGCAGTTTCTATAGACAGAGTGGGATCGGCAGCACAAAGAATGTCAGAAGGCTGTAATGGAGACAAATTCAGTGCTCCATCTGCTTCCACCAGAAATGATGTGTCTGAAGTTACAGAGTGAGACATTCCAGCTGGCCTTCCTCAGTTGAAGGTGGTGCGTAACTATTAACAGGCGGTGCCTGATTTCCATTAAACTCCAGGATCGAATACTGGCTCTCTACAGGTGCCACTCCCACCTTTTCAGCTTTGCATGATGAATGCACCTCAGCGGCAACCTGAAACGTGGCTTCAAGACTGACTTCTGCCTTCTTGTTTTCTTCAGATATATTACATAGCCAGTCAGACGGCATCAGTTCAGCTTCATAAGATGACTGTATTGGAGGATTCTGGAAAAAACAAAATACAGTGAACTTGTGTATCAAAAAATTACCATGACAGGATGTGTATTGATTCTGTTTATCCATTTATCCAAAAGCTTGAAAGATTGTCCGTTATTCTCAGTTTAATAGCAAGTTTAACCAGAAGAAAAAAGAAAAAAGCTACTGCTTTGTCTTGGTTTTCATTAACCACCTTACTCTTGGCACGCTTCCTTTCTTCTATTCATGGTCTATCCTGGAGAGAAGGTTACTTACTAGGAGCTGGTGTATGCCTGCAGATGCATTGTCTGCACACCCTTTGCACCGCAGGTGTTAAATATACCCAAGCATTCAAATCAGAGACTTCTGGTCTTAGTAGGACCTGTGGGGGTACACTAGAACCACCCTCTTCACGTGCCACATACGTAATAGAAAATGAGAGAGAAAATCCACCCGCCTTCAGTTCCTTCTAAAACTCAAGCATTCCTGTTGTTGTAGTATAAAAAAATCAGTATAAACCACATCATTTTTAAGCAAAAGAAAAAGGTCCACATGCTGTAAATGTGCATATGGACAACACAACTTGAGGAACTCACCGCTTCTTAACCAATAATACCATTTTCCTCCTCAAGTGATTGTCCATAGGCACATCTACACAAGGGGTGCCCCCCAGGAACGCCCCAGTCCCAGGATGAGTGGGAGTTCAAATACCGGTGAAAGCAAATACTGCAAAACTGCCCTGCCTGTCACAGCCTCACATCTGGACTCTCCGGTCATGACAATGTCCCACAGAGGCACAACCCAAAGTCTGCATCGATCTGCATAAAAACCCGACAGAATTTCAGGTCAGAAACACTTCTTGTAGAACCTACAGAGACTGCCTTTGCCATCACAGATCAGGTCTGAACACTACTAAAA
Source organism: Falco biarmicus (assembly GCF_023638135.1). NCBI lineage: Eukaryota > Metazoa > Chordata > Aves > Falconiformes > Falconidae > Falco > Falco biarmicus. The sequence goes on along the minus strand of NC_079295.1, from coordinate 56,103 downwards.
TTTTTCACTGTAATGACATCACAGGACGACAGGACACAATCAGCAATCCAGTGATGATTTTTTTAGTAGCATTCCTATATATCGAATAACCTTTAAAACAGAATGAAGACAATGAAAGAGTTTTTCCAAAGCAGCAAGTCCTACCCAAGTGAAATGATAGATGGCATTTTAACAGCCAGTGTCTGTACTGCTACTTCTTCTGGAGGTGACTCAGTCAAAGGACACTAGAAGGGTCATTTCTTCTGACAAATACAAGTCATACAATGATGTTGAACAGAAACTCAGGTCTATTTAAAATACAGCCTTCTTTTGGAAGAGATCCAGTATGAAGGAGTAGTCCTTAGTGCCTGACTATCCTTAGACCTTTTAGCTGAGGTCATGGTTAATGAAAAGCTACTTCCAGAGACGAGTAAATTAGAGAACAGGAAGCTACAGGATCACCTACTAGGAAAGCCGTATCAGATCAAATGCCAGTGAAGGACTTGGTCTCTCCCTGATGGAGATACCACAAAGAGATGAGATCCTGTCTCCTGGGTGTGTGAAGTCAAGTCCTAGCGTGGATTCGTGTAGATGTGCCAGTTTGCAGATAGCCACAAACTGTGGAGGGTGGGGGGAAACGGAGGGGGAAATAAAACCTGGAATTTGAGAAATTTAGGTTTAGTTAAGCAAAATCTTTTCATTAAAGGCTAAGCCACCTTTATGTTTTTATGAGATAGGTTCAAACATTATTCCTCTCATTTGATTTTTTTTTCAGTTCTATTTTTTTAAAATGTTAATAAGGTGTTTCATTTCTGTTGCATTGCTTGTTTAGTGTCATAAGTAGTCAGGATTCTAAGTAAGATCTGGATTACCAAACCATCCAGGAATAAGATCATCCCTGCCAAAAACCAACCAACCAACCCACCCATACTGAAGCTTTTTCTGCCCCTTCTTAGGGGACCTCAGCTTGAAGCTGTTATAGCACATATTGTCCTCTTGGATGCACTACAGGATCTCGTGTGTATTTCCAACAGGAGAAAGGGGCCACACAAAGGTACAATTTAAATCCTTTTAGTTCACCTGGAGAAGGATGGGGGGAGGCAGCAATGAAACAAGGAAAACCGATAAAAGATTGAGAAGTCAGGGCCTGAAAGACTAATAGCTTGCTGGTCATTCAAGCTCAAGAGGAAAAATGGTCTAACTTAGCAGAAGTGGTGAAAGAGAAGACGGGCATTTCACTTACAAGATTAGCGTAGCGTGTGCAGGAATTAAAGCACAACCACACCTTTTCAGGGACCGCTAGGACTACACAAATCTGGCTTGAGTGCTTGGGCAATCGGAATTAGTTCAGACTTGATTTCTTTTTGAAATAACATGGCTGATTATCATTCCTTATTACAAATAAAAGCAAACTACTTAGGACTGCTTTTAAGGTCAGAAAGTTGTTCTTTTTTCTTGCACGTTTATTTCTTCCATTTCCCGTTACCTCTTGCTTCAGTTCCACAAGGAAATACCGACAGCTTAATAACCACGGTAATAGCAATAATCAAACGGCAGGGCTGCTATTAAAAAAAAAACAAAACGAGGTGGGGGCAGGGAAAAAAAAAAAAAAAAAATCGCTGAAATCCCATATGTAGCCTCAGTTCACATCTATGATAAAGCAGCGGGGAAGTATTGAGCTAATGGTTGTGAGCTGCCAGCACTGCTGTTGCAGAAGATAGCAGGAGGTCTCTCAAAAGACTCATTCCTACCCAAGGATACTGATTCATCACACTAATCCAAACCCCACTTAAGAGAACCCAAATGAAAAAATGGGTAAGAAGTTGTACCTGAGCTCCCTGTTTTGTAACCAACCGTGATGAGAGTGTAATACAAACCTCTGAAACCCCGATTTCAGAAACCTGGTGAGATACACCATCATCAGCCACCATGTCTGGGTATAACCACCTATGTCCCCTTGCCATTCCATGCAGTAATTCTCTGTAGCTTTTCCTGGAGAGCAAACTGCAGCCAACCAACCAGTTAGTTACCGGCCTGGTCTGCCCATGTTCCAGTCAGGGTCACCTAACACTTTCAGCAGCTCAGGTGCGTACTGTACAAGCCCAGCAGCTGGCCCCCAAGACCCAGAAACTCCACCTGTCTTAAATCTCTCCTAAACTTAAAAGTGATGCTCTCTGCAAGACCCAGTAAGAACAGCACAAGGTTAGGCTTCCTTGTCCAAGAGTGCCCGCTTTTCCTTCTGAGACCACAAAGCACCGTCTGGATCCAACAGAAACGGGGCTGGTAACCAGCTTGCTGACTACTAGTGTGCCGATACGGTTCGCTGTCTTCGGGACTGGTCCAGCAGTTTCGTATAGGCTTTGCCACTCCTACCTAGCAGCACACAGCGGGACCAAACAGCCTAAAACACCCCGCAAACCACACTTCAACAGCATCGCACTGAATTCCTGCAACTGGTAGAAGGTATCGAGTGGAACGATAGGAAATATACCATGCAATAGTTCTATTTTTTGTGAAGAACAATAAAAATGCTTAGTCAGCCAGGGCTGATAAATTTTACCGCTTTTGAGGATTTGTGCAAGTGGTTACTGATGGATGATCAGTACACCAGCCGGGCAGGATGCTCAGTACTGCAGCTTGCCACATCGCCCAGCAGAAGTTTGGGGAAGTATATGCCCCAGAACACACAAAAGGCAAACTGATTATTCCCCACAGCTCAGCAAGAACCGCAGGCAAACTGCTGTCTTCTGTACCACCTGCACAGCCTGTCACCACGTTCCAGGAGAAATGACCTAGGCTATGCTAAGACTCGGAAATCTCAAGAAGTCCCGTTGATCCACGCGGTACGATAGCTGTGTTACCCTGCTCAGAGACAGCCGGTTACTGACCTGGTGGAACTGATACAGGGCACTGCTTGCCTTTGGCCTTCTGTCTGCCCAGATGCTTGGCAGCTTTTTGCTGGGGGTTTCCAGGAAACAAAGCAACCACTAGCAAGTGGCCTAAAGCTCTTCTGACTCCACACACTGCCCATGGACTCGCTTCTCCAAACAACTGATTTTTACTAGACCCTTCGGACACTGTATATTATCCTTCAATCTAGCCACAACACCACCTCTGACAACTCCTTTGGAATGATTTACTATCCCATGGATCTCGGCCTTCCGAGATAAGCTATTTAATTGTGACTGCCCATCGCTCAGATGGATCCTCATGTCCTGGATGAAAAAAGCAGCTCACAATGAAAGTGAGAGGACAAAGATGCACTGTGCGAAAAATAAATACTACAATATCGACGGCATGACTGGCTGTTGGCTATTTATAGCCTTACACTAACGTGTTACCCTGGCCATAACCTGCCCATCTTGGATAAGCTTATTTTTTAAAAGAAGTCACGAATAAAAGAGAAAGGTTGATATTTGCAAGACAGGAAACTGGATGATCAAGCTTGGGTAGGTCAACCCTTTTTCAACACGCATAAGCATAACTTGCTTCGCTTGTCCTCTGTGAGGGGGAAAAAAGTATATGCGTTATGCTGTAATAGAAAAGGAAGCTCTTGCATTTTTACTTCAGATCTTCTGATATCTGATAAGCCAGGCCCTCCAAATAAGGCGCAGTTTCCACTAAAATTACATAAAGCATTTACAAGAAGTACTGGAGTTATCTTTAATAAGAGATCTCTGAGGTGGGGCCCATTCCACAAAGTCACCTTAGTTTTCCTCGTTCATCAAATCAAACTCAGGACTGCAGGAAGCTGTCCGGGACAAAGAAGTGGAGCTGCTTCTCAGTATTTTCATAATATTAAAGAATCTCTTTTTGTCCAGGCAAGAACATTCTTCAAATACAAATGCAGGCTCATTAACTAAAAGTGATTCTGGTGAAGTCAAGCAAAAACACTCCACTGATGAGGACACCCACTATGCTGCTACCCTGAAACCTAACCTGAATTACAAAACTACCCGTTTAACATTCAGTGGTTCTTTGAAATAGGTATTTGTAAACCACATCACTTTCACTTCATCAAGCAGATCAGTTTTCAAATTTATATCCTTAATTTCACAAGTGTATAAACCTGCAGTTCATTCATACAATCTCCTTCTCTTTCACCTCCTTTCAGTAGGCTACGCTCACCTGGAGAAAGCTGTCGTGGGTGCACGCTGAAGCAGTAGGACCAGCACAGCCAGCCAGAGGATCTGTGTGGGCTGCTGCTGAACAACTCTGCGGTGTGGCTGCAAGAATTCAAACACAGCTATCAGACTGCCGGAACTTGTGTCTGGTGTGCAGTTCTATTGCTTACTTTGATTAAACATTTCAATAATCACACAGTAAACGACATTCCAGAAATTTATTGTTACCTCCCAAGTCATTTTAAGACCAATTTCTTAACCTTAAAAATATTTAAGATATGTATAGATGTATTAAAAATATATATTGTAAAATTGGTAACACACACACATACATGCAGAAACCTCATAATCAGAGTCTTTTGTGTCTTAGTATCACCTCTCTGATTTGGCTGCTTGAGTTTCTTGTCACAATACACCACAGAAAGCGTATTCACATAGCTGAGCCTAGGTGTTCATACACACTTGTGACCATGTGAATTTTAAGACTTACAAAGAAAATGAATTATCTTAACCAAGAGTGTATCATTCCGAAGAATATCATGACTACTCCTAAACTACCACTCACCAGAAAGGTCTTCATAGGTAAATGAACCCTACAGCCACAGATGCATTCAAAAGGCGCGACTGGACTTGCACTGTCAGGTGGCACCAATAACTAATATTTCTCACATGGTCTCCATGACTGATTTTTCATTATTAGACACTCTCGGATAATAAAGCTTCAATGCATTTCTTTGACGCGATTCTACTACTGTCAAAGGTTTTGCAGATAGTTGAAAGTAAACAGAACTAAATCCTTAAACTAATTATGGTCTAAGGCTAGTGGGGAAAAAAAGACTTAGATGAGCGTATTTTATGTTACTGACTTTTCAATAAGAATCATAATGAAAAACCAGGGAAATCTTTTTGTCACGGAAGTTAACAAACAAGTTTGAATACACACAAAAAGAAATCTTTTGACAAAGTTCTACTTTGATTTCATTTAATGGGACTTCAAAAGTGAAATGAAGAGAGTCAAGAATAAGATTGAACATACATTCTTTAGTTCTCTCACTTACTAAATACATATCTTAAGGTTAACTATCACTTTCCAAACAAACTAATCTTGCTGCTGTGCTTTCATGATGAAGGAAACCAGACTTTTTCATGTGGACATTTGAAGAAACACGCTTTCAGCATTCTGTATGTTATAATATATAGAAGAAAGGATAGCAGAGAGATTAAGAGATACACAGGCACAGAAGTAAAACCGCTGAGACAGTCCTAGAGTGACAGTGAAAATTAAAAGATTTATCATACTCCAGTGAAATGTCACTTACACTCTCAGAAACGCTAATTAATTCACTGGAGGTTTCAAACGCCTCAGATTCCCTAAGTTTCTGTATTTTAGTTTTGATTACACCTTGCAAAATTTGGTATGTTTTCACTGCGTTCTCACACCCACCTCCCACCCGAGAAGATTCTACCTGAGCAACATAGCCAAGTTATCCTTTAAACTTAAAGCAACGAGCGTCATCCAGTGAGAGAGATCTCCATATTCATGTCTAAATCTACGCTGGTCTCCCTCAGCTCCCCTACAGGCAGTACTTCAAAACAGGCACTTCCAGGACACCAGTAATCTTACCCCAAGACAAACTCTAAACCGAGCTACGTGAAATCGCACCCGAGACGCCCCTTTCCTTCCCTTGACTACGGGAGAGGGCTGGGGCCTTAGCTGAGACAGAGACAACTACAATTCATCATGATGAGTTTCAGCCTATGCTCTGTAACCAATAGAAACGCAAAGCGGGGACCACCTCCCACCTTAATTAAGCAAGTATTCTGGATGAGGCTTGGAGCTACCTGGTCTAATAGAAGGTGTCCCTGCCCATGGCAGGGGGGTGGGAACTTGCTGATCTTTAAGGTCCCTTCCAACCCAAACCATTCTATGGCTCTCAGGACACCTGCTCCTGGGAGAAGACTTGATAGTTAGCAGCTGGTAAGGCAGGCTCCACACTCTGGCCACCACAGAAATCTTTGCATAAGGAGCACAAGGCAAGGAGCACGTGGCAGAAGTTGCCTGTCTCTTAAACATTTAAGTGTGTCTACAAGAAATGCCCAGCTCCTCAGAACCCTTCCTTGACAAAAATGACGTTACAGAAACTGTTGATTATTGTCCGAAATGTTCTCAGCAGAGGTCTCAGAAGACATGCACAAAAGATGTAATGATTTCACTGTGTAGGATTTCTAAACAGGGATAGATAGCTGTCTTTGTGAAGGTGCGGCTGCCAAAGGAGGAGCAGGCAGAAGGAAAGAATAACAACTGAGCTTTAGTTTGTTCAAGGAAAGAGTCACTGTTCTGAATTTCAGAAGTTTTAGGGAAACTAAAAAAAAACACCACAAACCCACAACAAATACACCACCACTCCCCAGAAAATACCCTATCATGTGATTTTTCCCATTCAAGGTAAGGGCAAGGAAAAGAACAGTAATTTGCTTCAACTCCTCTTCTGAAGAATAAAAACACTTCAGTGAGACTGATTTACTTTGCAATTGAGTGATTAAGTGAGACTGACAATTGTGGCAGAAATAATTTAGAAAAAAGAAAGGAGCCAAGACTTTTGTACTTTCTAGTTTTCAGTGCATAAAAAAATACAACATAAAGAAGCTAAGCAAGAAAAAAAATGTAGATACAAAAATAGTATGAGAAGAATGAAATATTCTACACCAGGAGTCCTCAAACTACGGCCCACGGGCCGGATATGGCCCCCCAGGGTCCTCAATCCAGCCCCCCCTATTTACAGAACACCCACACCACCCCCACCCGCGCCGGGGGTTGGAGGGGGAAACCAAGCAGACGCAGATGACTTCCTGCCATCTAATCCGCGCGCCGGCCCCCTGTTTATAAAGTTTGAGGACCCCTGTTCTGCACAATACTTTTGACTGATCTTTGAGTTTAAAACCTTAACCTGGAAAAACATGAGACCAAGGCCTAGGATACTACTTCTTAACAAGGTCTCAGTGCTTTAATATCATTGTCCAAGTTTTGCTTAATTAAAAAAACAAAAATGAAAGTTAGCCTCACACCGACTAGTATTGGACAAATATTCTTCTCCTCGCCCTTTCACCTCAACAGAAAGGCTATCCAGAAAATCACCAGGGGACACACAAAATCTGGAGGAAGGGCACGAATACCAAACAGAAACTCCTTTTGCTTTAGGTCCATCTTCCTTTTAGACTTGACACTTTCTAATTCTCACTTGAGATATACACATGGCGGAGTATTGTAGAAAAATATTGGAAAGTCTCACTTTAAAATCTATTTTTGAAAAGCAAATGCAGAAATTTTTTTTCATACCTGTTGGATAGCAGGCTTGTGAGTACGGCACTGAAGATGCAGAGCTGCTGCAATTTGCAATGGATGCGGCAACGCTTTGAGTCCCTTGCTGAAGTGGCGGAAGAGAAGCCACAGGCTGGAGGGTGTACGTGGCTCCTGTTGGAAGTGTCTGGAGTACAGGAAACGCAGCCCCTTTATCTGGAAAAGCTGGGGAAGCCCCTTGCCCTGGCAGCAACCCAAGTGGTCCCTGCTGGATCCAAGTGGAAGGGACTGGAGTCGGATCTAATCTTTGTGCTGGTAAAGTGCTGGGGGCTTGGCACGAGGTTGCCATGTAGGAGTAAGGAGGGAAAACACCTTGACCGTAAAGTTGATGAAACTGTCCTACAGTCAGCAGTCCTGCAGTGGGTACAAAATAAAGCGAAACAAGTGTTAAGGAAAGGAGTTTTCACAGGCAAAGAAAGGCAATAGGAGGAGCCAAGGCTCTACAACATGATTTGGGAAGACTACCTTTGCTCCAGCGTACTTAATCCAGAAAGGAGACTGTACTCTTAGACTCGAGCATGCACTAACTGCTGTGTGGCACACGAGCGAAGCGCCAACCCAGAGGTGTCTGCGTAGCATTCAATCTCCTTAAACTGGCAGTAACGAGTTACCCATATTTAGAAATGTGCTATAAATCAAAATGTGTAGTAACTTACTAAACCAAACAAAAGCAATTTTGAAAATACTGTGTGTTAAATCAGACAATACATTTTAAAAAAGGGACATCATAAAGCAAGATTTGACCAAACTCCACTACTGACAGCTCACAAACAGCTAAGGGAAGGGCAACGTCAAAATCCTCCAATGGACTTTGCAAGTACTTTATGACAAGTCATTTATTTGGTCAAGAAAAAAATTTCAAAGCCAATTTTTTCTCAGCTCAACTAGTTCAGTGCAGACTAAAATATCCCAGTCTTTGCCATTTTGTTATTTCTTAGACAGTCCTTTTATTCTTCTCTATTATTTTATAGTTTCCTCTCTCAGACAGTTACTGTTTCATGAAATGGTATTTGCTTTTATACCATGACAGCTCAATTTCTGTTTTGGTGACTTTGTGGAAACACTGACAGTAACACCGCAAACGCCTGTGCTCATTGATTTCTGCAAGAACTACTGCATTTGTGACTCCCCTGCAGGATTGCATTTAGCCATGAGAATTACAAGTTTCAGGATGGTTCACGTCAATAGGGTTTATCTAGAAGCCAGGCTTTCTCAGACCTGTAGTTTCCAATTCTCACCCAAAAGGACTTTTTTTAAAAATAGCCTCACATTTACCTCTTGCACTCCTCTGATGAAATCAGTAACATACAGTCATTATTCTGCAAGTTCACATTTAACCATTAAGAATCACTAAATAAATACCAGCTGACCCTGAAGATTTGCTAAGACTTAATGTATAGGACCGTTTATTTCCTGTTCAGTACTTTCACCATTTATAAACAGAGAAGGAACAGGGGTATGAAAATTCTTTTGTTTATATTTTACCTTTGGATAGGGACATGAAGATTATCTAGTTCTAACACGTAAACAAGACACCACGGGATGCCAAGTTACCAACCTCCAGTTGCTGTCCAGGAATTGTTCCTGAATGTTTAACAGAGCGTTACACCCTGCAAGACACTGGGAACAGACGTGCCCCTAAACAGTCAGTACAGAGCGCACAGTGCATTGTCAGCCTGTCAGAACTTGACTGCATAGAAACCCCAATGTTTTCCTTGTTCTGTCTTTCTAGAAAATGAGACTCCTAGAGCAAAAACTCTGAAACTGCAGCCATAAAAACAGAGGACAAAAAATGAAAGTCATCTCTTTCTCATAATTTCCTTTACCAATGGTCTGCATTACATCAGACAAACCATGTCACTGAAGTCTGCAATGACTCATCTTAGCCTTAACAAGGTTAACATCAAATCATTAGTTTAAATGTTTCCTAGCCTCCCTACTGAAATAAGTTCCATCCCTTCTCAGATGCTTCATTTTGTCTTCTTGGTATTGCACGTGCAGTTCCACACACATCACGGAAAACACCACTTGAATTAGATGACAGTTCCTACCCTGACACAGTAACCAAGAGTATGGGGATACCCTACTCTGCTCTAAAGGCCAGCCGGTGCTGCAGACAGCAGTACCGTCAACTGCTTCTCCCCTTCTCCTGGTCGCACAGTCCTGCCGCTCCTCCTACACCGCACCTTACAGCTCTGCACCCATGGGGTGCATCACTCGGGTCCAAGAGCCAGCCAGGCTATTAAAGTCTTCTCCGATCACTGCGCTGAACCAACACGTTGCTGTATCAGCTGCAAGGAAGATGACAGTTAACACGCCACCAAGGGAATGGGAAGCCGGAGTGCTCTTCTGGCAGCAGCCCAAGAGCACTGCAAAGCAAGATATTCACATCTTCCTTACACAGCACCAACTACAAAGCTTTAGGGCCGATACAAAATTTGTGGAATAATCCTGAGGGCTCACACTTGTCTTGGGAAAACTCAGATCCTCTCAAAGAGGGTTAGAAAGAAAGAAAACACGTTCTAGGGCTTTTCAGCAGTATTATTTTCTAATTAGCTCTCACCTACTCATTCAATCAGTTTTAAAAACTACGTAGCTTGTGAATTCTTTTTCAGGAGACAACTGACAAAAATCTTACTACCAGGTCTCGTCTCCTTTGCACAAAACTAACAGGATGCTCTAGTTATCACTTCACATGACTCACTGCTTCACACACATGTACTGACAGCATATTAAGCATCCCTACTGATGGGCATCCTTACTGACGGGCAAGAAGCAGTAACGTTCATCTGGTAGAGCTGTGCCAGCTCCACAGAGATCGAGCAAGGGTGTTCTTAGTGTAGCACGCAATGGAGACTGTACTGTAGTCTACAGGCAACCTGAAATACATGTGAACCATGCTACTCATGCTTACTGGCAGCAGATCTACCTGCATAAACAACAACAGCTTCCCTACACCAGCTGAACTGAGATGCCACCGGCAAGGACAGGTAACCCTTCTCCCTCAGGAGAGCGTTGATTTTCAAATCCCATGCCACCCAGCGCTTCTCAAAAACCCACCAAGGCCCCACATGGCCCACTCTGACTCACCAGGCCTGCTGAGCGTCGAGGGCGGAGGCAGCGGCTGCCCGTTCAGTGGCGTGCCAGGCAAGCGCTGGAAGCGGTTGGGTGGGCGGCTGGTCACATCCAGGCCCGCTGCCATCTTCGCCTTGTTGCCCTTCGTCAGGCGCTTCAGGTGGACGAGGAGGTCGGGGCGGTCGCGGCGAAAGTGGGGGCTGCGGAAGCGATGCAGGGGCCCGGTGCAGTTGCCACCGTTGCCTTGTCCACCCTCTGGGCCCGGCCCAGGCCCGGGCCCCACCACACTGCTCCCCGGCAACATCCCCACCTTGCGGAAGCCATAGAGACTGAGCTGCCGGATGAAGCTGCTGAAGTTCTTGGTCTTGAAGAAACCGGCGGCTGCCGCTGCCCCACGGCCACCCGGCTGCGCGGCGACGGCCGGCCCGGCGCCCAGCAGCTCGCACTCACAGAGCGGCTGGTTGATGACCAGCCCCCGGCCGGAGGCGCCCCAGCGAACGGAGCGGCAGCGCGGGCTGTTGACCAGCCGCCACAGCCTGGCGGGGAAGGTGTCGGCACTGACGGGGACGGGCTGCTGCGACGCGTCCGTGTCGGTAGGTGGCACCAACCGCCGCGCCCTCAACCGCCGCCCGCGCGGCCTCCGCTTCCGTGCCCCGCCTGCGAGGCGCTGCCCGCCGCGCGCGGCCCCCGGCCCTCAGCCCCGCCGCGGCGCTGGTCCGCGCAGCGCCCCGGTCCCTCGGCACGGCACGGCCGCAGCCCGGCCCCCCCTCAGCCCGGCACCCCCCTCAGCCCCCCCTCAGCCCCGCCATCCCCTCAGCTCCCCCTCAGCCTCGCCATCCCCCTCAGCTCCCCCTCAGCCCCGCCATCCCCCTCAGCCCCCCCTCAGCCCCGCCCCCCCCCAGCTCCCCCTCAGCCCCGCCATCCCCCTCAGCTCCCCCTCAGCCCCGCCATCCCCCTCAGCCCCCCCTCAGCCCCGCCATCCCCTCAGCTCCCCCTCAGCCCCGCCATCCCCCTCAGCTCCCCCTCAGCCCCGCCCCCCCCCCAGCTCCCCCTCAGCCCCGCCATCCCCCTCAAGCTCCCCCTCAGCCCCGCCATCCCCCTCAGCTCCCCCCGTCCATTCAGCTCCCCATGTCCCCTCAGCCGGGCCATGTCCCTCAGCCCCGCCATCCCCCTCCGCCCCGCCGGTCCCCTCGGCCACCCCCTCCGCCCCGCCGGTCCCCTCACCCCGCCGGCCCCTCAGCTCCGCTGCCACCAGCATCTGCCGTAGCTTCCGTGAGCGACCGGGCGGCTGAGGCCCGGGGCCGAAAGCTGCCGCTCGGGGCGGCCCCGCTGCCAGCCCACAGCCGTCCCGGGGGCAGCCTGGACGTCCTTGAACCACGGCGCGGGTGGGCGCCGGGCCGTGGAAAGCGGCTGCAGGCGGGGCAGAGCGGGGAACACGCGCTCCGCAGCCCCGCGCCCCGCCATGGCTGCCCGGCGCCCCGGGACCGCGCGCGGGAAAGGGGGCGGGGCCGCAGGGCCACGTGACACAACATCGAATCCCAGGGAGGGGAGGGGCGGGGCGGGGGCGGGTTCTGCTGAGCAGCCGGACCTGCCCGGGCGCCGCGGCTGCCGCGGGGTGCGGGCGGCGGGGACGGAGAGGGGCGCGGGCGGCGGGGGCTCGGGAGCTGCTCCATGTGCCGGGGGTGCACCGGGCTGGTGCGTACCCCTCCGGGAGGAATGCAGCCGGCAGAGCAAAAGTGTCGGCTTAAAAACCACTGGCAGTTCACAAAAGGACAAGCGAATTTATAAGGAGTGCAGAGGAACACGGAACAAATCGGGAATTGTGTCACATTTGCCCTAAAACCCCCCAGACCTGTGCAGTTCTGATCCCCACGCCAGAACAGATCAAGTGGAGTTAAAATGGGGCAGAGAAAATCAGCAGCGAGGGTAAGAACTAGCTTCAGCGGAAGGAAATACTGAAGAAGGAATCTTCAGAGGGGCAGTTATATAAAAATATAGGTAGTAAAGTTGTAGTTAGTGTAAAGGAGGCAAGCACGACTCATGGAGGATTTCAAACAGGAGAAATCAAATCAGGTACTTAATCACAGGGAAACCGGGGAACTAATTGCCACAGGATGTTTTGGGTACCACAATGTTACTTGGCTAAGGGAGGGTGTGGGGGGGTGCGTGTGTGTGAAGAAAAGAGAGAGGAAAAAAGAACAAGATTAGCTACATTCACAAAGGCCAGAACTCTTAAGCGGCACCTTTGTCACTGCGAGTGCTTGCACTGTGCGCTGGCACAGCTCTGAGGCGGTGCCTGAGCTGCACTGGTGCAGATCTGCCCTCTCCTCAGCCTTGTGCTGTCAGCTGTGACTGCAGGCAGACTGCAGGAACCAACAGAACCATCCTTACCGCTGCAGAACAGGAATCTGCTATGAACCAACAGGCAAAGAAGAGCAGGGAGCCAGGGAAGGAAGAGTGCGGTGATCTCTCTCTCTGCTTGCATCTTGCCCACAGGTCACCAGCAGTGGCAGAAGAAAACGACATTCCTCTGTCTTGGCTGCCCTCAAAGCAAGACAGTAGTGAGAAGACTGAGCACCTGTGTGTTTTGTGACCTCAAAATACATTATCTTGGAGTTGTCGTAAGTTTTCTTAGCAAGAAGGTACAAAACCAAACCTCTTCTTTAACTAAAGTCGTCCTTATTGCTTTGGTTTACAGCACAGCCCCTAACCACCAAGGCAAGTAAAAGCGCAGTAAGTTCCAGAAAGGGAACAAAATTGAATAAACTGATGGGAAACTGTTCCTATTTTTAAACTGAAAGCAAAATCCCTCTGCTCTTCTGCATAGCTGAAGTGAGGAAAATGATGTTTGGGTGGGGTTGCTTAACAGAGTTTCACACTTCAAATTAAACCAGAAGCAGAAATTTTGTCAATGTTGTCATCAAAGCTGAAATCCAGCACCACAGAAGGATGCTGCTTTACCCAAGGAATTAATGGCCTACGATTCTAGTAAGCTCATGCTGTCATCTTCCCAAGACGCTTTGCAATTTTTTTCCCCTCGGTAATAACTTATTAAGAATTATGTTGCTCAGTGTAAACAGCTAAAACTTAAGTAAAGCAAATCTGAAAAATCCAGAAAAATGTCCATTTCACAATAAATTCTTCTTGGCATTCCTGAGGTTGTCTTTTGCATTACTTCAGTGAAATGAATCTGGGTTTCTCTCTCCTTGTGCAGCAAGAGTGCCAGAAGACCATGACTACCTGATGGTGGGACAGGTGAGGTTTTTAGTGTATCATCCGTAACTCAGGGCAGAGCCAGCAATACGTAGTCCATAACTGAAATGCAGAGCATGATTCCCTAAAACTAACACACAGAAACAGCGGTCCCTTTCGTACCACTGGCCATTCTTGACTTCAGCCACAAGAGTGGATTCATTTGCCACTTCTTGGTCAGTGGGTTAAATTTGGTCCTGAGGACTTTAAATTGTTACTTAAATCGTCAAAGATTGTTATTAGCCAAAGGTGATGGGAGCTGCAAGAACAAATAGCTTATTACTAATTTGTATCATTGACATATGAACTCAGTGCTTTCCTTCTTTTTCACCCATGTGAACTCAAATTGCTGTTAGCCCGCACGCCCCTATTTGCCATGTACCATGGCAGTTACTCTCTGGTGTCTGCCTCTCTCACAGCTGTGCCTTTCTCTGCAGCTAGCTTTCTTTCTCCTTCCCTGCTGCGGGACACCAGAGATCTGTCCATTGTACAGACGAGAAGGTGGGCCTTTGCCAGAAATTCATAATCCTCTTCTGCCAGTACTTAACCTCCATTCCAACCTTTTGTAATAACCTCCTAGTTTTCTACATTTCTCTTGCTTATACATATGTATAGTACAAAAAAACCCTACCAACTTAACGATGTAAATTATACATTTTGCAAACTGATTCGGCAGAGCTGAACAAAAATGTTATTGTTAGCTTGTCTGCTGTATGTCAGGGCAAGGACTGTATGTCAGTGGGAAGAAAAATCCTTTGTGACCAAAATGTAAACCAAAGACCTATCTTCCACAAAGTTCAGAAGTCTGTGGCTATCCAACTGCACAGCAGTTCTGTCATCAGAGCAGCTTACCTAAACTCACCACCTGTTAAAGGGGGATGATGAACTTCTTGCTTCCTTTAATTGCACCCTCTATAAAACCGGTTTCATTTCACTCCCTGCTGTTCCCTGGTGTGGGGTCAGCAGGATGCAGACAGCACCCTTCTGTGCTGTGAATTGGGGTCTGATGGGTGAGCAGTCTGCGGGGGTGGGGGTGGGGACAGGAAGGGTACTGAGGTGACACCCCCCAAGCCCAGGGCACACTCGCTCCAAGGACAGGCAGCCCCCCTAATTCAGCATTTGAGAACCAGAAGATGCTGGTGAGGGCTCCCAGCATAGGGCTCTACTCCATTGTCTGTGGAGGAAAGAGGGTTGATGACTTTGATGTTTATCAAGACGAGTGCTCTATAAATTCATGCTCCCAAAAATTCATGCACTACTACCATGATTTTGGGGTGCAGAGCGCAGGAATTTAGTTGGTGGTCCTAATCCACCAAGCTAATGCAGCTTCATAAAGAGACTATCTGTCAGCTGAGCTACGGTAGCAACGGGTGTGCTCTGGTCAGCCTGAGTTGCAAAGCAGTTTGGCTAGATAAGCATCTTCTGATACAAAAAGTTTTAAGGGTAGGACAAGCCTTACATGGCTGTCTCTTGTAATTATCCATTCACACAGATCATCTTTTTTGAAATAATTTGGAAAAATTTTGAAGTGTTCCCAAGATGTAGGACAAGTGGCTGGATCGTAAGAGCATAGATATTTCAGATCCAGGTGGGTAAGTATCTGAACTACCTCAGGCAAGATAAACCCAAAGTTTTGTTCCTCACAAATCAATCACAGAAATGAAAAATTACCATTATTGTAATATGACTATATGTAAAATGGCAAACAAAATATGACAATAGGGAAGTCAGTGGCTTTGTTACATGCTCATATAATCTGGTCCTTAAAAGCTATCTCCTGGCTACATCATTGTTGCAGTGAAATTCATTGCTCTCTTTACACATCTTTGAAACTCTCATGTATCAATGGCTATGAGATCAGAGTATGATCATCTTCAAGGAAGAGTTGGTAGCTCACTCTTCGCCAAGGTTGTAGAATGACCAAATCAGGACTTCTACATACATATTGTCGGGAATTTTGTCTGATTTTGTATTTCGGGGGCTGGGGGGTCGTGGTTGGTTTGGTGGTTGGTTTTTTTAAAGAGGTCATCCCTAGAGGATTCTTAGCTCTTCCTAAAGTTAATTTCCTCTGAAATCAATCCAAGTTAAGGCGTTCACCATCACGCAGAATGTGTTCTTAATTTCCTGTATTCAGTTAATGCTGTGATCATGCTCAGGAAGGTCCTCCACTGAAGTCAGGGCAGGTACAACAAAATGAGAATTCTGGATTTGGCTTCATTGTCCAAATTCACAGTGTCTGGGAGATGAATAAGCCAGGCTGATACTTACAATGATGCATAGCCATTCTCAGACAGTTTAGCATGATACGTTATTCCAAAAATCTTTTAAACATGCCAGCATTTGGACATTCATAAGGTTTTTAACGAAGAACTCTCCAAATGCATTTAAAACCATTTTAAGCCTTGTATCACTAACAAGACCGGAAGAATTAAGTTGCTGTGACTTTGCATTAGTGGCCGTGACAGCATACATTCAGTTCTGACATTTACTGTTATTCCCATGACACCCATAAATATTGCAGACAGCTAGCTGGCTGATCACACATTGCTTGGCTTAGCTGCTTCTATAATTTAGGGGGGATTAAGTTAGCATTTGAAAAATAGAAATTTTTTTACATTTCATATTTATTACTTTGCAATTTTCAAAAGGAAAATCACCCCACACACACCATGTTCTGATCCATCCAGTGAAAAGTTCCTCAAGGACCAATAATTCCTATTGTTGTTAGTCAGTTCTCTAATATTACAGATTAATGTGGAATATCTTTTTCTGACTCCTGTTTGTGGCCTTGCCCATGTGATTTCCTTCACAATATTTTGGGATGTGTCATTTAATCATTCAAGGTCATCACAGATATTTTGCCTCCTGCAGCGGTGAATCCCACAGTTTACTTACACATGTTAAATATATTTCCCAATAACTGTAAAACACGCTGCATCTTTCCTTTTCTTTCTCTCCATTGACACTGCTAAATATTACAGTAAAAGGACCTCTAAAGCTTATTTTTCCTGCTACCATTTCAGCTAGTCCCTTTGTCTTAAAATCTTTGCTTTAGCAAATAATTTCAAATACAACAGTAGCATTGAAGAATATAAAGATGTCATATGTTTGATTTTCCTCTGCTCATTTAAAAAATACGTTATCTGTATTGTTAACTTCTGGTGGAGGCTGGGCAGAAATCGATATTGCTATTTATGTTTGCTCCTATGGAGAGGTTCTGCCTACTTAGAGCACAGTAATTGTGCTCAGTAATTGAAGTATGGGATTATTTTAGGCTAATGTGTGTTTACTTACTCCAAGTTAAATTTCATCACTGCTACTTCTATTTCCGTCTGAAATATTTCTTAATCCTCCGTAATTTTTCACCATCTCTGCTGAAGCACTCTTCTCCAACAGTATTACTGACTGCCCTGTTTCTGTCTTCTTCCTTCCGCACATCAAATGTCTGGGACTTTTTCGTTTTGTATTAGAAATTTAATTTGTATCTAATGCAGATTTGGACCATTATATAGATACTGAGCCAGACTCGTGTGGCTTTTGTGATGAGCAGTCTTGTTTCGCCAACCTGCAGGTTCTAGGAGTTGACAAGCATATTGATAGGGGCTTGACTGCTGGTTTTCCAGAAGGCTTTTGGCAAGGTCCTTCACCAAAGGCTCTTAAGGAAATTCAGACATTATAAGGAGGAAGGCAGTTGCATGGTTAAATAACTGGGTAAAAGACAGGGAACAGAAGATAAGGATAAACGTTCAGTAAATGGTCAGAAGGCTGTTTTTCACCTTCATGAGCAACTTAGGAGTAGGTATCAATGACAGATGAGGTATCGATCTTTACAAATAATATGAAGTTATTCAGGATGGAGCAACTGTCAAGGACTGCAGAAGCTGCTAACAAAACTGAGAAACTGTTTAGATGTATTTTGCACCCAGTTGTGGATAACTGGCTAGCTGAAAAGGGTCACATAGACATAGTCCAGCTGGCTGGACAAAAATGCGCATCGCTCTCAGCTTATCTGAAGTAAAGCAAAATACACTGTCTTTGGCTGTCCTTGTTACACAGTAACAGGAAGATTTTGGTGGGAAAAGAATGTTGCAGATGGGAACAGAAAACTACAGAAGAGAAACAAGGGGCGGGCTTGGTATTTAGGCAACTAACCAATAATGAGCTTAACTTTTGTAATATGTATGAGCTAATTATAACAAGGCATAAAAGGTGACTGTAAGGGACAATAAACGAAGTCTGCTGATCACTCATATTGAGCGACTGTGTCTTCCCTCCGTCGCAACACCCAGTTATTAAATGTGTTGCTTTATTTGCCTCATCTCATAAAGACAGAGTGGGAAAAAGCTCATAGGAGAACAGCAAAGATCAGGGGTATGGAGTATCTTCCATGTGAAGGAAGACTGTGCAGACCAGGACTCTTCAGCCCAGAAAAGCTCCAATATGTGACAGAGGCATATAAAAGCACAAATAGCCAGAGAAGTTTATTGTTTATTTTCTTTCCCTGTGGGACAATTAGGGTTCAGCCAATGAAGCTCGCAGGAGGCAAGTTCACACTGAACAAAACCGGGTGAATCTTTATACAATATGTAGTTAAACTGGTGGAAAGCCTTGCTGTAGGATGCTATGAATGATGGCCATTTACACGATCTCAAGAGGACACTGTGTAAAAGCCTGGACAGGAAATTCTGTTGAGCTAATAAATGCAAAGATTTTCCTGAATCCCTCTGGAGAGGTCCATAAGCTGCACATTCTTGGCAAGAGTGCATACCAGGACGTGTCACTGGAGGCTTTGCATCCCCAGGCACCTGCTGGTGGCCACGACTGGCAACAGGACACAGGGTTAGACACCGTGCAGCCATTTCTTATGGTCTGCTCCCCTCAGGACACTTGGAACAGCTTCTCTTCTTAAGCGACAGCAGATGTTGTGCCTAACTGATGATATCCCAGTCAGCAAAGTTACAAAAAGACCCGTCAGCTGTATATTGAGGCCAAGAAAGTTCAGGCTGAGACACAGGTTTTAAACACGTAAGGTCATTTCTGTTTGGAAGCCTTAGTCCAGCCGCAGCACGCTCCTGCTCACTGAAAGCTTTGGAAGCAGCTAAGATTTCCCTGTGGCTGCTGAGCTCAGCAGAACGGGAACGGTTTGCTCCTGCGGACTGTCCTTTCTTTTGCTAGCTGCATGCTTCCCAAATCCCTCCCTGCTAATGAGGGCCACAGAGAGGCCACCAGGACCCTTCTACTTGTGAAGGAGAAGTTGAGTAATTGCTAGCTGCATGTGCCCCTCTCTCCGTACCCTTCCCAGCAGGTGCGCTGGCTCTTCCCTTGCTACGCAGCCCCTCCTCGCTTCCCCAGTTGCTGCATTGCTGCCCCTACCAGATCTTGGGAGCTCTCCTGATGTTGTAAACTGAAGGAGGGTGGCTATCCTCATTTCCCACTCTTGCTATTAATCCTACTCCTCTGTCCTTGTCGAGATACTATTTCCACCTTCGCCCTGCTGATCTCCCACCTTCCAGGGCCGATGTCGCCCATGCAGCCGCCCCTGCCAGGCACCACTGCCTGCACCTGCCTGTGGCTCCTGCTGCTCTCCGCAGACCTCACCTTGCCCCCTGCGGAACAGTGGGGCTTGCTGGGCTTCTTTGCCTCTTTGCTCTGTTTTCTTCTGCCTGAGCTCTAACCGTGGAATTGTTCCTTGCTTTGTGCTTAAGGTTAAGAAGCTGAACTAGTTCCCCAGGTGTTCCTTATTGAAAATGTCCCAAACCCAAAAGTAGTTAAGTATTTATATGCCCCTTGTTACTCCTGAAAGCGAAAGGAAAACACACTTTCCCTACCATTGTCCCTGTTTGACATTTGCCATAGCAAAATTTACAGAGGAGTTTGGTGTATGGCCCATTTGTGCATCATATTTTTAATTTGGAAACACAAGAAACCCAAAGCCTCATTGCCATGAAAAAGTAATGCTCAAATCTGTAAGAATATAAACTATACTTTATAAAACAAGCTCTGCTTTTCTCTCACAGCTCCCATCTCAGGTTGCTTTCACTTGGTCCTTAGTGATAAAATGGCACCATAAACTTGTTTTATGTCCTGCTCTGTAGTAAAGCACAGTGTAGTAGGTGGCAGACACAAGAAATTTATATTCTTAGTCACTTCACTGTGAAAGGTATTGATCACAAATGAGCGGTAGCCTCAACATGTCAAATTTATAAACAGCAGAGAAAATGGAGACGGACCAAAGTAAAGGTATGAAGAAAAGTTCAGTCTTTACCAGCCCCTGATGACTGATGGTGTGATTTGCCTCTGAGTGGTGGAAGGGAGTCAGAGAGGGTCTTGGACTTTCTCTTGTGCTATCCTCCTGCAGATGGCTGGGCTCGGGGCTGGTGGGTGTGCACGTGTTCTTCGCAGAACTCTGCAAGGGAATGCTGAGATGTGGTGCTAGAAGACATGAAGCTCGGTGCACGGCAAATGCTGTGTCTGCAGCTCACTGCTTGCAGGTCCCGATGCAGACGGAAGTGGAAGGGTGAATGATGCACCTGATACTGCAACTGTGACTAGCTGTGGCTTTGGAAAGAGCAGAAAACTAGTCATGCAGTAAGTGTGCCTGAAGCTTTGATCTCCCTATAAAATTATCACTTTTCTCCACTATTGAAATAGACGTACCACATATGCATTAAGCCAAATGGAAGAGAGCATTAGTTTTTGGACTGTCACTGTCTTTAAGCACCAGCAAGAAAAGAGGAGTTTGTTTTCCTGCTTCAGATACTACAGATTCTGTGGGACGTTGACATTTTCTTACAAGCCGTCTGTGAACTTACTCAAGAGAAGGGCAAGCTAATGAGGCAAACATTGTTTGCCTTAAGTGTCTGTTTCTCCTGTGTGTCCGGGGGCTGTGACACAGTCCTGCAGACTAAAATGCAACCCCCAACAAACACTAACGATAAAAAAGGAAAGCAAACAGAAAAATACCTTACCGTCTCAGAGATTTGCTTTTCCTTGCTCTTTCTTCTTACTTCCTTGGTGTTTTCCACATGAAATCCCGTGGCTTGACTGTCACATCACGGGCAAACAAGCAGGGCCGGTCTTTCACGTTCCTGCACTCAGCATGGTCCCCAAAGCTATTTTGATGAGAGTTGTGGGTGGGCGAGAGGGGTGGGCTGAGCTTGGGTGGCCGCTCTGGCTTCCAGATGAAGCTGGATCTCCCTGGTACAAGAGGCAGTCGGCGGCTGCAGAGCCTGGACAACTGACAGACCACCCTAAGCCCCTAACCAGAGAGCTCCAGCCATGGGAGGGATAATAACAGACACCCAGTTGCCTCCCTCTGGAAAACTAAAGGAAGAGGAAAGGCTAGCGCAAAGTTTCTGGAGGTCATAATCCAAGAGCTCTGGGGCATTCTGCGGTCAGTGGGAAGAATTAGTGGCTGCAGAAAAAAAGGATCAATGCAGAGGTCAAGAGTAATGTGGAGAGCTACACACACGGAGGGGAGAGGAGGGAGGGCAGACAGCCTGGAACGTGCCTGGGTCGCAGATGAGCATGAACCAGGTTTTGGTTCGGCCTTGTGGACATCAAGAAAATGATGTGGCCCTGTTGTATCCTGCACAGCGTGTTGTCGGTTTTGTGCGTTGCCTGTGCTGCACCTCTCTGGCCCTGGCTGAGTTAGTGCACAGGCAGAGACCCCCTCTCCTGTCTGGCACGCCACATCCAGCACAGCCCGGACACAGCCTGCCTGCTTCTGGTTCTGCAGAAGCTCGTCTCTTGCCTGTGTGAGACCCTCTTGGGAAAGCTGGCCACCAGAAAAGGCCGTTTCCTAACCTGGAGAAGAAGCTGATAGAGCAGGGCCCTGCAGGTAACTTCAGTCAGCTTTGCATAGTCCTACTCAGCTTCTCCTCCAGCCCAGGATGAGGATGCACAGCAAGGTAAAGAGAGAGAACACAGAGCTCAGAACAGATAGGATGGGCTACCTATGTAGCTGTTTGTGCCTTAATGGCATTTGCCACCGTGCAGGTGGCTGGAGAACCCAGATGGTGTGTAAGGCACCTTCTGACCTTCTTTAGTGCTGTGCGTGTCAGCTCAGCCACATGCACACAGTCATGCTTGCAGAAGGGGCAGGTTGATATCCAACACAGAAGTACTGTGTAGTATCATTCTGTGCAAAGCCCAGGGTGTGCATGGATGAAATACTGGTATTTTGCCATTCTGGTATGTATCTTAGTGACATAGTTCTGCACAGTTGCAAACAGAATTATAAAACGGGTTTCTTTCTACCTTTTCCTTTTTTTTTTTTTTTTTTTCCCCTAAAGGTGTGAAGAAAGAAGTACAAAAAGGTCAGGATGCTAACAGGCCTGTTGTCTCATCCCCTAAGAGATCAGCGGTAACAACCACCAGGCTCCGTTCACCAGGTAATTATGAACCAAAACCCACTGCTCAGGGAAGATTTAAACTTGTTGACTTTGCATCTCTTGTCAACACACTAAACGGAGACCTGCTATTAAGTGAGGACTGATTGTGTCCAAGGTTCATTAAGCTGGCTCTGAGTACAGCAGGCTTTATCATACCAACGCATGAGCTGAACAGACTTTTGTTTTCTTTGTTACAACCGCGAAGTCATCTCTCCGTCAAAACAAAGAGTTGTTGCTATTACATCTTTAAGGTCATGGGAACATTTATGTTTATCATTACAATTTTCTTATCTAACAAGAGAACAGATAGGTATAGTGAAATAAAAGACACCTCAGATACCTGGAATGAGAGTATACTGTATATTGCCTGGGATCTACTCTTACTGTTTGCAGAGGCGCTGAATTTCCTGGGCTGTTTCTGTGCATGACTGGAAAAGGGGTTATCTATAAAAATAACCTTCGGAGTGCTATTGGGGCATTGTCAGCTTAGCCCTCAACATTGCGTACAAACACATGGTTTTAGCATTTCTGAAGAATACCTTTGCTTATTTACTAAAATGAAGGGATTTTCTTTCTATTTTTGTTTCCTAAGTGTACATCAACAGATGTGTAAGGTACCTAAAGGCTTTTCTAAGGCTGGCCTTTGGCTGATAACGCTTCTGAAATGCGTGGGCATGGTCCCAATGATTTCTTTGTGCTTGCAGTTTATCTCCTGCTCTGTTGCCTCATTTTTTAGACTCTACTTAAATACTTCAAATGTCATCTCTACAGCTATATGACGCTTGAGTTGTTATTATTATGGGGGGCAGAACCCCATGTTTCTTCATTTGATGGTAAAGTAAAAAAAATGTAGAACAGCTCTTTGGCTTCTAGAACATTCATCAAGAGTCTCTTCATGTTTACTAAACTCAAACTCTTCTTCCTCCTTCACACCCAAGAAAATGCAGAAAATGGGAGGTTAAATTTAATCTTCCCAGGCACCGATAGGATTCAGAATTCTCCTCACGAAGCTACTAGGGTAAAAACATGAACTTACTGCTGTCTTCTGAATCATACAATTTTTAGGCTGTTTTGCAACTGGTGAGATCACCAAGAGAGATCCAAAGAAAAATTTGTTGTGCAGAGTGCCTGACCAGCAGCTCACCAGCATTTATAACGGTGGGACTCCAGTTTAAGCACCAGAACTGATTGTGGTGGTAGCAGCATGTTACAGAACAGCTGATTTGCTTCCACTAGAACTGGAAAGCAAAATGAAACATAGGCATGTTTGTACTGCGTATTTCTGTTGTCCTAAGGAGGCCTGCATTTCCACAGGTCACTTAATGGTTTTCAAGGCTGAAATTTTTGGCATATCCAATTCGTAAGTCCTCAAATGTTGCTTCATTGTCATGACAGGTTGAGTAAGTGCCCTCTCTCCCACTGCACAGACTGATTTAGGATTTCTTAAGCTTGGTTGTCTGAGATTATGGCAACCTAAAATTGTTTATCACTGTAAGGATCAAATAGGAAGGTAAACCTCATCTTTATTTTTGAGAGTAGCCTTTAGCATTCTATGAAATGACAACAGCAATAACAGAAATAACAAGCAGACAATGTTTTCACCTATTTAACAATTCCAAAAAACAATCAAAGCAGCCATTAAACAGGACAAGGCGTGAGTGTAGCTGGGGCTAAGGGGCAGCCCTTACTCATGGACTGTGTTAATTGTGAGTATATACTTGTCATGTCCCCTAGTTCAAACAAAAGTAGATAAAAAAGACCTGGGAGTTTTGAAGTGGATCAAAGGGGTTCGGTGATTATTTCAGCATACACGAGGTCTCCCCCCTGGTCCCACCATCAGCAAAAAGGACATTCAGGATCAGGGCCAGCATCATTAATACATACCCTGTTTTGTGCAGAGCAACAGAAGGGAGACACGAAAGGCAGAGTAAGCTTAGTAAGCTGCTTTTCAGACCCAAATGAACTGAGAAGTTCAGATTCATCCCTGAGGAGAATAGCACAATTTCATTTGCAAGGACAGCTTATAACACTGACGAGGACAACACAGAGATGTGTGCTTCAAGTGTTCCAGTGAACAGGAAAGCTAGAAAGATATAAGACAAAGCAACCTGATGGGTTTCTGTTTTCATTAAAACTGGACTGATTTCAAGAGCTTCCCTTTACACTTCTGCCTATGCCTTTTGTTGTAACATCACCATGCTGCCTCAACAACCCAAGATTTTTACACTAGAAAGACAGATATTTGTGGCCGTTGCTCCTATGAATCTCTTATTTTGTGATAATACCTACTGCCTACTGCCCAGCTAAGAGCCCCTTTACATGAATGGAAGAATCTGTAAGAAAATAGCATTCCTGAACAAAAAGGCATACAGGCTTTAACTGACATGAAAATGGATAGAGGGCAATGGCTGTGCTGGTTGAACTCTCTTAATGACAGAAAGTCCTCTCTCTCTCATCCCGTATTGTAGTATTTAGGACTTGCAACATCGTAAAGTTAGTTTTGACATGTTGGGAAACCTGGTATTCCTCCTTACAAATGCCAGTCATGGGCACAAATTGTGTCAAAGGCTGTTTTGCACTCGTGGCTCTCTGCGGTTGCAGCACGAGATACTTGGGGTCATGAGGGATCATCTCTGGAGCTAGTTCCCTGTAAGCTTAGCCTGGAGCCAGGACACAGTCCAGCAAATTGGAAGACATGCTCCCAGTGGCTCCACGCAAGTCAGGGATCTAAAAAAGTAGGAATATGCTCCTGGTGTATTGTTCTGGAAAAGCTATGCTGCTTCCCTGCCTGATGTAGTAAAATTGCCCTAAGGGTCTGTTTGCACACCCAGGCCACAGTCTTAAAAATCTAAAATATCTCAAGCACATCTAACAAAATTACCTCTGGAGCAATGCTCGGCTTCGTAAATTGGTTCTAACTCATACCATTAGATGCATCTCTGTGGAAAGATTCTTCTGGGTTTTGGGAAAGGGGTAGGTAGTATCCACAGTGGAAGACTGTCCCCTGTTACCTTCATTGCTGACAACTAGTTGGAGACATTGTTCCTGTGTTGTTTTGCAGGAACTGCGTGCTACAAGACTGTAAGACCACAAGATACTCTTTTTTTTTTTCTTCCTTTTCTTTTTTCCCAGATTCTTCCGTACCCAACCCTTGCTGCCAGCACAGCAGTGTTCGTTTTTCATCTATCCAGACCAATGTCCTCCATTTCTAGTAACGCATGGGAACAAGGTGTCTGGCTGTTTTCTGCCTCTTTCTTACTGACTCCAGCTCCTCGGCTAAAAGCTTGATACTAGTGGGAGGAGCTCAAGAAGTGAACCAGGAATTCCTGGCCAGTATTCAGGAATGAGCTAGAAAGCAACAACTGAGGAGACACAAGGGTAGCAACAAGAATCATTAAATCAAAGGTGTTGCCCCAGCCTGATGTTTGCAGAGAGTTCTCAGGAAGCTGAGAAGATAAAGACAAAACAGATGGTCCAAGCAGTGGCTTGAGCAACCTGGCACTACCAGAACACTGCCCTTTCTTGCTTCATCCTCCCGAGTATCTCCAGAGAAAGGAGTAGCTGACCCAGGCAGGATATGACCTTAAATTAGGATAAAGGCCTCACTTCCCCAAAGTGGCTTATCATGAGCGAGCTTTAGTTCCTGAGCCATTCACGTGAATATGACACCGTGTTTGAGCCGATATCCTGAACACAAGCTACTCCCGTGGTTCCACATCTTTATACAGGATCAGACTTGCTTCAAGCCAACCTGGAGCACGTCAGAGGAGCCAGAGTCGGTCGGGGCCCATTTCTGCGGGCAAACCGTACAGCGCTGCTGCTGTGACCGACGGTGCAGAGAGAGCAGCCATGCAGGGTCAGTGGTGTAACGGTCAGCACCGTGTGGCACCTGGTGGCATTTCTGTACAGATCTGTTTTGTGCTGCAACTTTAGAAGTGTTACAAAGGGCAGAGCAAGGGGGACTGGCAAGGTAGACTGCAGTATTGCTGAGAAAAAGAAGTCGCGAATCCCAATAGCAAGCAACCCATGCTGTGTTTGCATTCAGGGAAGGACAACTCCAGTCCCACATTGTCCTATTTGGAGGCAAAAGGAAATCTACAAAGGCCATCTGGGACCTCTGTCAAGTCACCAGACTTGGGGTTGAGGTGGCCAAAGAAATCATGTGTAGAGTGTAGACATCATCCTACTGTTTCCCACATCCACAACAGGATAAGCTGAATCTCAGTCTGGACGTGCCCGTTTCTCTCACTGTTATCCAAGGGAGTCCAGCATCATGCATCAAGATGCAGACCTCTGTTGTTGTCGATGTCTAACATAGGTGAGAGGGAACCTTCCTCTAACAACCTCAGTTCTCAGTAAGACGTTCTTAGGAGAGCTCTCCTCGGCTCATAGCAGACCTTCAGGCTCAGAGCCTGCGGTGAGATGACTGTTACGAAGGTTTGAGCTTTGGCCCCTACAGAAACATATTGCGCTGTGCTCTTGCTTTTTTTGAAAGTCATTACAGATCTGTGTGAATGCTACAGACCTTTTTTTCTTTTATAGGGCTGAGTCCCAAGGGCCTTAAAAACACAGGAAGGTCATATCCATACATATAAAGGGACCCTGATGGTCTTTTCTTCTCTCCTTTGTAGGACATCCCAAGCAAAGGCCAACCACCCCAAAGAGGGGATTCTCCCCCAAACCGGGAGAGAGTCGAGATGCTGAAAAGCAGTTCATTCAGAGACTGAAGGAAGAGTGTGATGAGCAGTCCCAGCAATTAAGCAATATTCAAGGTGACCTTAAAAGGGCCAGCTGTGGCTTTGATGCCTTTGCTATAACAACACAGCACTTCTTCAGGCAGGTAGGTGCGATGAGTATTTTCTACCATTGGAAAGATACTTTGCCTTTACACCAGCCACTTGCCCAGATTTATTCCACAGTTGTTGAAACTTTGCTCTTGGGAGAAAAGCATGTAATTTCTTTGCAACAGTTATTATGATGAGGGAATCGTAATTTGATGCCATGTATTTGAAAATCAAGGTTCAGGAACTTGGAAGAGGAAGAATTGTGACTGAAGTATTTCTCATGGAGGGGTTTCAGGATGTTTTTAGGAGTAAAGCAGATGCACAAACTTAGAAGTACAAGTCCCTGACTGCTACAGCTGGAATGGAAAGTATAGCTGAGATCTTGATACTTGTGACCAAATGCAAAAACAATCCATGCATTTAGTCAACCAAAGGTGTTGGATGAAGGAAGAGATTTGCTTTCTCACAGTGCTTACCTACTCCCGCTGTTCACCACAGATCAGTCAGTGTCCCTGTTACAGAGGTGCCAGTTCCTGAAGACGTTAGAATAACATTATCTCAGCATTTAGATTACATTCAGCAGGTATAGAGAACATTAAAGGAAATGTTGCCACTAATTAGAGAAGCTTATTTATTCACTAAACCTGAGACAAAATGAGCAAATTTTAAGACAACCCTGAAGGACTTGTAGGTAGTGCTTGTTTCAAAAGCCATTTACTGATCTGGGAAATCTGGCTGGGCTCTGAGGTCCAGACCTGGTTCACCTGATGCCCATGTATTTTGTACCGTCCTGGGTTAACCTGGTGTTCCAAGTACTTTGTAAAACAGGCAGACAGTCACCAGCAGTAGGACCCAAGGTCTGGAGAATATCCCTGATTGCCTGTTTGGCTACTTCTGGAAGAGGTAAGAGTAAACTTTCAGTGTTAACTAGGATGAAAGAAACCAACAAAACCCAAAGCACAGATTCAAACAGTCTTTACAACTTCTGAAATACTTGGTTCAGTTATTCTTTTTTATATTAGTGGGAAAAGTTACCTTTGAACAAATAACCACAGTTCACACTTTTCCCTAAGCAGGAGCTGATCTTGCTAGGGGGAGCTTCAGTGAACTTAAAAAAAGGGAAATTTTTAATACGTACTGAGTATTTTAAATACCTTCTCAAGGGGTTTTCCCCATCCATTTTTCTATAGTCTTGACACTTTTGGGCTTGATGGGCATTTGTAAAGGGCTTTTTTTTTTTTCCTTTTGTTTTTTTTTTTTTTCATTCGAGCTGACTGCGGAGTGTCCTTGATTAAAGCAGAGGGAAACAAAAAAGGGAAGGGCAGTGTATGCTGAGCTTTGTCTGTGTGTTGTCCACTGGGGAGAGATTTTTCATCTCATGCCTCATTCACAACTTGCTGAAGGAATTCTGGAAGCTTGGGCATACCTCCTGTGTCTCCTCTGGATACGTTTTCAGTGAGAACGGCTGCTGCAGCTGAGCTTTCAGATGACTCTCATCCAGTTGGCGCATGTTAGATCTGTCCTGAGAATGCCTACTGAACTGAACACCTCAGGGGACTTTATTTAACAGAGTCCTCTCCAAGTCCTGCCGGGCGTAGCTGTGCCTCGTGTTTCCAGCTCCCCTGCACCATCAGGCCGGCTGGGGGTTTGCAGTGATACTCCTCTGAATGCCCGGGGCTCTTGCAGGTGAAAAAGAATATACTTCTGGAATTTAAGCACCTTCAGGCTTGGGCAGGATTAGGTGTAGATTTTTTCCAGATCCACTGCTGGGCTCGTTTACCTGTGTTCAGCCTGAGCGTCAGTTTCTTCTGGGCTTGCCTGGTCGCCCTGGAGATATATATATATGTGCACATCATCATTCAGTGCAGTGCCAGACACCTGTATCTTGCCGCTCGCTGCTTGGAACCATGTAACACGGACCCCTCCCAGGCAAAGAGACCCCCGGCTTCCCCGGGTGGTGAGCTGCACAGTCAGCATGAGCCCAGCAGTTACCCATTAGTCACTTAGGTGTGGTACCTACATTAGGAGTATGGTTGCTTTAGGCTCCATCTTTAGGGAATGGAGGCAGGTGAGCACTTCCAGGAGACCGTTTTCAGCACCAAAGATCTGAATTTCTGCTTGAGGTACTTGCCTGTACTGTGGCCTCCAGGGATGCCTAAAGCTGCTGCACTTTTAAATTCAATGCTGAAGTTGAGAGCCTACATGTGATGGGATGATCTGGGAGTATTCAAGCAATCGTGTAACTGGGCAGTCTGTTCTCCTGCAACGTAGACACAGGCTTCCAAGTTTTGGAGTCATTCAAAAATACAATCTGTAGACATTTTCTGGGATGGCATTATTGTTTGAAAGCTTGAGCAAAATTGCATTGGCTGGCTTTGAGTTAGGGCAGCATGAAAAAAGAAACTTTCCCCATTATAAAAGTAATACTTATGTTTGTTCCCGAGAAGCCTGCAGGCAGAATGTTGAGGTCTGAGTAGAACTGCAGTTTGGCAAGGGAATAATACTCATTCAGGAAAAAGGTGGGGCCTTATTCCAGAGAAGTTTGAGCTTGAGTTGTCCAACTGGCAGTTCTGCTCTGCTTAGCAGAGGACCCAACCCTACTTTGGTGCTAGGGAGCCTCCTTGGGCTGATAACCAGCCATAGCCTAATTTTACTCTGTGTGTCTCTCTCTCCTTACACCACATCAAAATAATGCCCAAAACATAGGCTTTTATCTGAACTGGAGTTGAATTCTGTTAGAAAATGTGCTCCAGGCAGTGAGGACTGGACTGAGTCTTAAAAGCAACCCAAGGGCCAGTGTTTTGCACACAGGTGGGAGCCTCCCTGTGCCCGTGGCTCTCTTGTCTTGCTCACACTGTTTCTGTTCTCTCTCCAAAGCTGGGGAAAGCACCAATGCAAGTGGTCCAACAGACGTGTTTAGCTGAAGAAAGAGCGTGTCAATACGTAGTAAACAGTGTTGGCCCACACTCAGGGTTTCTTTGAGTGCTTTCTAATTGTAAGCACCTGCTGTAGCAACCTTAAGGCGGCATGACCATTTTCTTTGGGTTTCGTTGGATTTGTTCAATTGCTGCTCCAGACCACTGCTGAACGTCATCATGAAATCATCTCTTTTTCTCCGTTGTAATAGGCAAGAGTCATTAAATAGGCATCAAGGAGTTCACAGCATGTAGTGGTACTTAGCACAGACCCATTAAATGCAGCTAAACCAATTTTCTGCCTTGGTGAAGAGCCTAGGCAGTCAAAGCAAGCGATGGCTGAGGCAGCGGACAAAAAAAAAATTGAAGCAGTGGTTCTGACTTACACGTTTAGCTAATTATGAAAAGTAATGATTGCAGTGCATGTGGACAGCATGGCTTTTAATTATTATTTAATTAGCAGATGGATTAGTGAAGACCCTCAGATATGCACACATGACTCCTATTGACTTTGGGAACCACTTTAAACTTCTCCTGAAGGGGAGCAGATGGAGGTTGCCCCTAACGTCGGATGTTCATCATGTCGATACAACCCTTGTGCTGTGAGGCACCAAACTGCACCAAGGCCCTGGAAACTGGACTGATGCCTTTCTGCCAGTCCAGCATGCCCAGACAGCTGGACTGTTGGAGCCCCGCTCATAAGTTCTGCCCCTGAAATTTCAAATGAGGACTCCAGAGCTGCAGGGCACGTGAGGGGAAGGGATCGTTTCTGAGCTGCAGACCCCAAGGGTGGGAGGAGGTAAGGGAAGGCGCTGTGCTGTGGTAGTCTGTCCCGTACTCTGCTGGGGCACGGAGGGGTTTCCAGACTTGCGGCACAGCCTTGTGCTGCACTTTCCATCACAGGGGAAAAACTGCTCTGGACAGGTCCTGGCATGTGGGCGCGAGCAGATCAGCTGGGAATGGGGGAACCACACAGATGTGCTGGACAAGAGCAGGTGCAGGAGGGGGCCTGGGAAGCAGGACCACAAATAACAATCAGTTAGTTGAAAGGAATGTGCTCGAGCTTGTGGGTCACAAGCCCTGGTGAAAGGGACATGAGAAATTTCTGAAGGGTATAGAAACAGGGACTAATCATCAAGTTGAGACTATACAAGGAATAAGGCAGTCAGTTTGTCAGCTTGCTCAAAGACGTGGTGCAAGAGCTGCAGACATTGTTGTCTTTACTGCTGAATTGCTAAATAGCTAGTGTGAGATCCTCGCAGGAGTTGCCACATAGTTATTGAATAAGCAAGTTTTTGAACCGATCAGAATTAGATGTAACAATTGCTTGTGTGTATATAATCATGATATTCGGCTAGTTAAAGTGACGTCTGCTTGCATCAAGCTGCATCCCGTCTCTCAGCTGTGGCAAGCAGGGACAGCACTGCAGTACCTGACAGCATCCCAACAGTTTGTGTCTACCAACACTGGGAAAGACCTGTCACCAGTAACCCGTGTGTGTGTTTGTCTCCACACCGGAGTGTGAGTTACTTTTGGGTGGGTATACAAGGCACATCTTCCAGACAAGTAAACAACATAGCGGTGTCCTGGAAAATCTGGGATGGACAAGAGAAACCTTTTCCCCCATTCAAATAACTGAGATATGTGTGTGCTTTTGTGTATTCTTCAAAGCAAGGTTTCTGCCTGTGAAGTGTCATGTCACTACCTTGTTCAAATGCTAATGACCTCTTGTGTAAGAGGCAGAACTGGTTGCACTAGTTCCAAGTCACTTGGGCTTCCCACCATTGCCTCCAAAACAGTAATTTGGGATAACATTTCAAGTGCTCTTCTCAGGCTGGGCTGACAATGGTTTATTTCCACAGCTGCCTCTGAAAGTTAGTTTAGGAGAAATATATGTATTGTTTGTGCCTGGTGGTGGCACAGTGGTAAGAAGCCAGCACTCATCAGAAAGACTGACCTTCTGGCTTTCAGGGGTACTACTTTCCCAGCATTTGCAAAATATATTAGAATTTAGACCAAGAATAGCTGTTAGGAAAGTGCCGCTCCACTTCTCCCTCATCATTATTACCATCAGTGGGCCCGATTTCCTGTATGGAGCAAGTTCGGTCTTTTCTTTGCTCCTCCTGGAGACCAGAGCAGTGAGAACAACTCAACCTTTTCATTCTGTATCCTGGAAGAAATCCATGTTGGATTCACCAAGCCCTGACAGTTTTGGGATATGAATCAAAAACATTTTATTGCAAGACAAACAAAACACTTGGTTTACTTGGGAGCAAAAAATTAGAAAGAAACTTTGTCATCATTTAGGGCTTTCTAAACTGCATTTCAAGTAGAAACGCACAAGATTTGGTGCTGGGGACAACTAGTTATGGTAAAACAGTGCAGTAAGAATTGAGAGGTGCTCCTTTCCTTGCAAGCATTGCAGTGAAGGCTCTATAATGCAGCTGCTCTGGGACTCAGGGACACTCATTCATGCTCGATCTGCCCAAGGAGTGGGTCAGGGTTTGTAAACTGAAGGAAGGTGCCTTCTGCGGGTGCCCTGCTTATTTGCTGTGGGTGCTAGATGACAGGCAGTGAGAAGATAAGGTGCTGTAGAATAGAAACCTTAAAGCAGCTGAATATCTTTCCCCTCCTCATGCTCTTGAATGATGAATGATGTACTGCTTATCTATAGGATGATGTACCTATGTTTATCTAAAAGCTGGGAAACATGCAAGGACCCTTATTGCTAACATGAGGGATGTACTAATTGCAAAGTCCTTGGATCTGTCATCTTTAAAAAGGCTCTCTGGTCCTAAGTTCCTGTTGTTTATGAAAGGTGGCAAAGACAAGGACTTAAATCATGGTCACTAGTTTAGTGAGATGTGTAAATGAGTTCCTGGCATTGTAATGAATATGTAAACGATTTCCTGGAAAGTTAATGAATAGGTCTGAGTTGCTTGTATAAAGAGGGGACTGAAAAATCCCCTCGGTGTGGGTGACTTTGGTGGAGGGATCCCCCATGCACCCAGCGCTGGCAAATAAAGATAACCTCCTCCGCTCACTCGAATATTGGTGGCTGATTCTTTAAATCAATTTGGCGACCCAGGTGGGACCTCCTCTGCTCGGCTGCGGGACCCATTGAGAGCGAGCGGGGACTCCCTAGGGTACCCCCGGGGATTTTCCCGGAGGGGCTCCTCGTCTCATCTGGATCACCGCAGGAGCAGACAAGGACTCCATCTTGCGGAGCAAAGGTACTATCTTTATTCAAATATTATATTAATTGTAAATATTATATTAATATTATATTTTGAACAGTACTGTTTTGGATATTTCTGTTCTGGGACTGGTCCATCTGTAAAGCTGTCCGTAAGACATAAGATCATTGCATGCTTATGCAGGATGGCATATGCCGGGTAGCTAGCACCGCAGGTATACATCTGATTCTGTTCTGGTATTTGTTCCGGTATTGAGGTAATATCAGAACTCTGATTCTGTTCTGGTATTTGTTCTGATATTGAGGTAATATCGGAACTCTAATTCTGTTTTGGTTGGAAGACTGACACGTTTGATGATTTGAAGTCAATCTGTGTATATAGGATTAATAATTATAGGGTTACTAATAATATTTGTTATACTCATTTTATGCTGGAAATGTGAGAACATTTCTGTATTAGGTATATCATGAATGTTGACATGTGGTTATTGTCTTGAACATCCGAGGGGTGAGTGTAAACCTCTATATGTTTTAAAGCGCATATAGTGTAAAGAATTAGTGAGTATATGGTGGGAGTTGCTGCTTAAAGACAAAATTTGTCTCTGAGCAGTTACTCTGTGCTGTTTTGGCATCGATTTTGCGAGCCAGCCAGGAGAGCTCTCCACCAGTGCTGGAATCCAGGGGCCTGGGGACCCTCAGGGCCCCCGACTGCATCTTCTGTCGGCAAGACTCCCCTGCCTCTCGGCTTCTCACACAGGTGGACAAGGACTTCTGCACAACATAAAAGGTATTTATATTTATTCTTTGTTTTGAATATTTGATTGTCTTAAGATTTGTTTTTACCCCATAAGACAAAAGACAGGGCGCCGTCTTGCAGGGTTGAGAAGAAGGGACGCCTTCTGAAAAGGGTAATAGCCCTATTTGATTATCTTAAGATTTGGGAAGCTAAAAACTTCCTTTAGGTTGTCTTAAGATTTGAGGAATTCCTAGAATATAACAACTGAAATAGCGCTCTGTGTCTTGTTTGTTCTACGTATTGTCTTGTTACATGTTCAAAATTGGAGTTATGAAATGTATGTTGAAAAAAAAAATATTCTGGTAATTCTAGGCAAATAGCTGAAAACTTAACACTCTGCTTAAGGCCAGAAAAAAATGAGAATCTGTTTTTTGGCAATTGTTCATTGAAATGCGTACTTTGTGTGATAACGTAAACTGTCAGCATTCCTAGAGTTGTAAGTGCACGGTACCGTGTAGCATACTGCCTGTGTGACTGAGGGCTGCCCAGAGAGTGTGGCGTGTGTGAGAGACGTGGTGTCACTGCAAAGCGACTGGGGAGTCCCGATCTGTGTGTCTGTGTTCCCCGCGAGGGGCCAGCCAGAGATGGACGGAGCGATTGCAAAATCAGTTTATGAAGTGTTGGAATGCATAATTAGACATTATAGCGGGAGACTGTGGACAAAACATTAGAACTAACATCATTGGAAAAAGCACGAACTAGCCTCTGCCCTTAGTGTCGTAGGTGCTGTCTGTATACTCGAGCAAGAGGTTGCAAGTGTCTAAGATATATTATCTCCTTGCAAAAAAACCCCAATAATAATAATAAGAAGAAAAATAATGAGACCAAGAAATAAGGCTAAATAGAGGTCTGGAACTGTGGTGTGTGTTCTGAGATAAGTATGGTACCTCCAGTAATAACTAACACATTGTAGAAAAATGCCAGACTTATTAGGACGATGGGGGGCAGACCGAGCCAAGAAATAAATACCAAAACACCCCTGGGATGTATTTTGAAGCATTGGAAAGAATTTGGCAGAATTCCCAGTGGAAATTTGAACAAAAAGACATATTTAAAATATTGTCAGAATTGGTGGCCTTTGTATACATTAGGTGATGGTGAAAGATGGCCACTCGAAGGAAGTCTTATATTACAACACAATTTTACACCTTATGCTGTTTCTTCATAGAGAACAAAAGTGGAATTAACACCACCTGATCTTTGATTATGGCTCTAGAAAAGGATAAGGGAAAAACTGAGACCTAAACTAGAAAGATATTCTTGTTGAATTTTTTTTTTTTGGGGGGTGGGGGGGGTGGGAAGAGAGAGAAGAGCTGAGGTTGTGGTTCCTTCTGTGGAGCAACCAGAATGAAGCACGTTGTAAGATAAAAACTTGCACTAACGTATGTAAGACCTAAAGCGGGGTGTGGAGAGTCAAAGACCCTGTGAAAGTGTTAAAGTATTGGGGTGAGTTTGTACAAACCCCCATACCCCCTCGAAGGTGCATGCTGGACGCATGACAGGGTGTTTGCTGTTTGCCTGCGAAGGCGTGATATGTAAGAACACAGAGCAACAAGTAGCAGATTTGCATTCAGGGTAAGAAAGAGTTAAAACAGAAGTGCTGTAGCAGAGGCAGGCTTGTGTAACCTGCAGAGCAGGAAGAGCATCTCCTGCCCCGAATCCTTCTGATGGTGAGGAGGAGGGGGTTGCTGTTGCTGACGATTGAGCAGAAGGACCTGACAATGTC
Organism: Falco biarmicus; assembly: GCF_023638135.1. Taxonomy (NCBI): domain Eukaryota; kingdom Metazoa; phylum Chordata; class Aves; order Falconiformes; family Falconidae; genus Falco; species Falco biarmicus. The sequence continues at coordinate 20,505 of NC_079295.1, read as the reverse complement.
ACCCCAATTGCTGCAGCATTTGCAGTACAATGGGACCGGTAACGGCCCCTCTAGGGCAGGCGGTGGGTCTGAGGAGAATAAAGGTGAGTCTTTGATGGGGAAATTTAGATGTTTGAAAGTTGGTCGGGAAAGACTTATCAGGATGATCTAATAGGACTAGATAAAGGTTCGAGTTGATTGTTATTAGGTAACTGTGATGTAGAAAAGTTGATAGAAGGAACAGGGAACCTGTACAGAAGGTAAGAGAAGAGCTGGGTCGTGCTGAACTGGTAGAGGAGATGAGGCAGAGACAGGAGGAATGTCAGGCAGAAGTGAAAAGTGAATCCCTCTCCTATGGGATCGGATCACTGTGCATATTGTAGGGAAAGTGGACACTGGAAGCGAGATTGCCCTAAGCTAAAGAACCAGCAAGGGGTTCTGGTGAAATAGGGACTAGGAAAAATGAGGTGGAATTTTTAGTGAATACAAAACCAACTTACTTGGTGTTAAACTTCAGTGAACAGAATTTGTTACAGTTGTGGGAGCTGCTGGCCACCAGGAAAACATCCTGAAACCTTTAAAATACAAACTAAGAAAACAAGTAAGAATGCCAAATTCACCAAAATCTTTGTTGGGATGAGATTTATTAGAACATCTAGATGTTTAAAGAAGGAGAAATGAACCCAAAATTTAAAAATAATCAATTAATTGAAATCTTGAGCTTATCTTTATCCCTGAAGTAAAAGAAATCTTTAACCAGGTATATCCGGGAGTAAATTCCAGGTAAGGCAAAAAATGCTTTACCTGTTACAGTAAAAATGATAAGCAGGAGGCCTGCCTAGTTCAGGTAAAACAATATCCCTTGGTCAGCAGGGCTGTGGGGGATATTGGCATAAAAACTGAAATAAAACGCACTGTGTAGTAGTTCTACTACTAATGTAAATCTGTGTGTTTTACCACGACACAGACTTGTTACGGGATGCACAGATGAAACTGCATTGACAACGAAGTGCTGAATGATGAATGATGCACCACTTATCTATAGGATGATGTACCTATGTTTATCTAAAAGCTGGGAAACATGCAAGGACCCTTATTGCTAACATGAGGGATGTACTAATTGCAAAGTCCTTGGATCTGTCATCTTTAAAAAGGCTCTCTGGTCCTAAGTTCCTGCTGTTTATGAAAGGTGGCAAAGACAAGGACTTAAATCATGGTCACTAGTTTAGTGAGATGTGTAAATGAGTTCCTGGCATTGTAATGAATATGTAAACGATTTCCTGGAAAGTTAATGAATAGGTCTGAGTTGCTTGTATAAAGAGGGGACTGAAAAATCCCCTCGGTGTGGGTGACTTTGGTGGAGGGATCCCCCATGCACCCAGCGCTGGTGAATAAAGATAACCTCCTCCGCTCACTCGAATATTGGTGACTGACTCTTTAAATCACTCTGGGTAATGTTATTGGCGGAGGCTACACAGGGCCTACAGGAAGATCATTTCATCCAGTCTCTCCACCACCGTGCCAGGGTGCGTCCCTCATTTTCCACTGGCACAGCACCTCTTGGTGCTCAGCGCTCCGCTGCTGTGGCTGCAGAGCCAGATACTCACTGCACCGTGCACTTCGGGTCTGCCAGCAAAACCCACGGCTCACCTGGCCCAGGATCTAAGGGATGTTTGTAATTGCCCTGTGCCTCAGTGCCTAGCTGTTAGACAGGGATGCCAGGGAACTGCCCTCACATTAAGAGGCCACAGAGGAAAAAAATTGTTACTTCTGATGCACTCTGATGTCACGGGTGGGATGAGAAAACAACAGCCTGCGAGGAAGATCAGCACTGCTGTCAGTGCAGAGGATAGCATGGGTGATAAATAAGGCCTTGGGCTACAGAATGCATTAAAAAGATCAGCAAATTCAGAAATGAGTACTGACATGCCTGTTCACCGGGCACAGTGGGGAGTGCTGTGCTCTACCTCGTGCTGTAGCTGTGTGACGGATCTGCCCCACGGAGGGGGCATCCACCCACCTGGGTACTGCACCGCTTCACTGTGCTGCTGCTGGGCTGCGGATGCAATTGCACACCCATCGAAGGGGCATGGGGGTGTGAACTGGCTGGAGTGGAGGTGATGATGGGGATACTGGGTATTGCGAGAAAACAGGGGAATTCCCCACTGAGGGCTCCTGAGGCGGGCACTGTGTGAGGTGGGAGTAGGACCAGGCAGTGCAGTATCCCACTCTCCATACATTTTAGCTGTGTGCTCCTGGGTAGCCCAGGTCCTGTGGCAGGATTTTGCTCTGTGATGTGGACTCACTTGCACAAGCTACTTCCTCACTGCAAACGGGGTGATTAGAGCCCCTCTGCCTCTGAGATGCACCCCTTCCCCCAGTATGGATTCTGGTAAAATATTTCCCATCTTCTAGCCTTTGTCTTAGCCCTTGTTTCTTCCATTCTTCATAACTGCTATTGTTATTTTTTTTTCACATGCACAGAAAGCATCGTAACGTAATACAAATCAATAATTCTAATACAATAATTATGATAACTACAACAAAGGGCTGCTTCAGCCACATAAAATGAGGTAGGCAAGAAGTAAACTTTTCCCAGAGGTCAGAAAATCCAAAGGAAGTGTCATCTAGGGATACTTGATGTAGTATTTTGGGGGTTATCCAAATTTGTTGCAAATCCGTTTCAATACGTTTTTCTTGGTTAACATAGACACAGCAAGTTTGATTAATAACCATACACAATCCTCTTTCTTTTGCTAAAAGTCTGTTCAGACCCGTTCAGTTTTGAAGTACTACATTTCTTAATGAAGAAACTTTGTTGGACTCCCTGTACAGCGTCCATGGTGAGTTTTTCCATTTGTTCTATTGTGGCAGAAATATTTATTATTGCTTTTTCTAACTCACCCCTAATGAAGGAAGATGCCGTCTCGCAAAACTATGGAATGCTGAGGGGCTTTTGGGTCATCAGGGGGTTATTAGTTCCTCATTTAACCAATTTCCATGGGGATCTCAAAACACCTGGTGGAGGATGCGAATGATTAAATATCCTGCCTTGGGGAACTGGTATCCTACCCCAGATTCACCTTGCCGTCAGTTAGGTAGTCTTTTCCTGGCCCTGCCATCTCCACATAACCACCATAATCCTTGATGTAAGCAGCTATAGGTCTGATTAGCGAGCATATCTAGATGCACTTTTCCACATTTCAGGGTAATACTATATTTTCCTTTTGTATTAGTTGGTGTTAGAATTGGCGGGCCACATACACTCCAATTCAGAGCAGTATAGTTTAAACTGAGCCATCCTGTCAGTGGAGCATTCATTCCCATCATTCCCTCTAATTATCGTAGAATTTCCTGATTTCTGTACTTCATATCAGGGTCCTGCCGTACTATCTGGAGATTTGTAACAACCAAATCCTGCATGATTAAATGGCCAGCTCCAATTTGCCTGTGATACCATTATACCATATAATGGAAATTCTCTACTACCTCTGGAAAATGCTGAACATACCCAGCAATCTGCCAGATTCAAAGCATTCGTTACATTATGGGTTAATTGTACAAACAGATTCTGGTCCCAAGAATGAGTTCCTATTGTACAGAACATTGTTAATATACAAACAATCAATGGTCTTTTTGTTGGATCCGAAGCCGCAGAGGTCTGGTAGGTGTTGATTTCCATTGTGACTTAGGGGCTGCCTTCGCTCTGGTGTGGCGGATCCAGGATGCTTGTTCCTTAACTCTGACTGCGGTATGGGATGTAAGCAGTATTTGGAAAGGACCTTCCCACTTCTGTTCCAGAGGTGAACCTGAAAGAGGTCTGACACATACATAATCTCCTGGCTCCATGTTATGCACAGGTCCATCAAGACCTGGAGCTCCAGTTCCTAAAACTACGTCTCGAAGCTGTTTCTGCATGCTTCTTCCATAATCAGTAAGTACTTCATTCTCAACTCGGGCTGACGCTCTGCTCCTGTTTGTATACTATAAGGTCTCCTATACAATATCTCAAAAGAACTTAGCCCTTCTTTAGCTCTGGGCTTGGTTCTAATTCTCAGGCGCGTCAGAGGCAATGACTGAGGTCAAGATAAACCAGCCTCCTGTCCAGGTTTTACAATTTGCGGCTTAATTAGGTGGTTCATTTTCCACTTGACCACTTGCTTGTGGATTATATGGGGTGTGTAACTGCCAGTCTATTCCTAAAAATTTAATAACTTGCAGAATGACTTTTTCAATGAAGTGTGGCCCCCAGTCGGATGAGATTACTGCTGGAACCCCAAATCTCTGTACTCTTTCTTGTAATAGTACTTTGGTTACTTCTTTAGCTTTGTTGGTTCGGCAAGGGCATGCTTCGGGCCACCCTGAAAAGGCATCCTCAATACCTCCTGCATGACCAGCAGGTATTATATTAGGACCCCCCTTTTGGGGTCGGTGAGCCTGGATTGCGATGACGGTGCCGCCTTGTCCCGCGGCCCCACGGGGATTTCAGGAGTTCACCTGGCTCCCGGCTCCCCCTTCAGCTCAGCTGCCCCCTGCCCCGCACCCGCCCCGCACCCGCCCCAGCCCCTCCGCACCCCGCTGGGGTCTCCTTCATGTGCCCACATGCCGGGGGGGTCCGTGCCCTGGGGAGCCCGTCCCGGCGCGGGCACGGAGGGGAGCGTCGCAGAGCCCCCCGGAACGGCGAGCGCGGCTCGGGGAACGCCGGCCGAGGCGTCCCGGGGCAGGGGGGGCGCGGGGGCCCCCAGCCCCGCAGCGGGCTCGCTCCCGGGGCTCGCTCCCCGTGCCCCGAGTAACCCCCCGGCGCCGGGCGAGGGGCTGCGAGGAGCCCGGGGGAGGGGTCGGGCCAGGGCCCCTTTCCCCGCGGGGCTCCGGCTGAGGGCCGGGGCGGGGGGACCCCGGGGCGGGCAGCGGGGCCGGCGGCGGCGGCCCCTCCCTGTAGCGGGGCGGCTGCCGGCGGCGGGGCCGGGGCGGGGAGCGGAGCGGCCGCTGAGCGCCGCCGGGCCGCGGCCGCGCCGGGGCAGGTGAGCGGGGGCCGGGGCGGCGAGCGGCGGGCGCGGGGGAGAGCGCCGGGGGGGCGGCGGGGCCCGGGCCGGGGCGGGGAGCGGGGCCGGAGCCGCGCTGGGGGGCGCGGGGGCTGCGCGGGGGGCCGGGGGCTGCGCTGCCGGGGGGCGGCCGCGCTGTGCCGGGAGCGCCGGGCGGTGCCGGCTGCCGGCACTGGGCTGCGGCCGCGCTGCCCGGGCCGTGCCGGGGGCTGGCGGCGCTGCGGGCCGGAGCGGCGGGGCCCGGGCTGCCGGCGCGGCGCGGGGGGCGCTTTGCTGCGGGGGGCGAGCCCGGCGGGGGGTGCGGGGGCGCAGGGGAGGCGAGCGGACCCTGCGGGGGGCGTGGGGGTGTCTCCTGCCCGCCGGCCGCCTCGGGGGGCGGCACGGGGGACTCCAGCCGACCGCGAGCCGGGTGCGGGAGCCCCGGAGGGTCCGGGGGCTGAGGGGGGGGAGGCGGGGAAGCAGGAGGCCGCCCCCCGGGCGCCGGCGCCTCCCCAGCTCGCCAGACCCCCGAGCCTGCCGCGGCCCCGCTCGCCCCGCGCCGCTGCCCCCGCTGCAGCACCTCCCCCGCAGCCGGGCCCCAGCCCCAGGTGCCCCCGGCGCTGCCGTGGCGGCGGCCAGCCGGCCCCCCGCTGCCGCTCGGGAAGGGCCTGCGGCAGGAGCGGCTCCGGGCGGGGCCGAGCGGCGCCGGTCACGGCCCCCTGCGCTTCTGTCCCTCTGCCGGGGGCCGCGCCGCCTCGGGCTGGCGGGGGTTGTCCCTGCCCGGCCTCGCCCCCCGCGGCGCGGGTGCGGGAGGGCAGCGGGGGCACGGCCCGGTGTGGGCAGGAGCCGGGCCGGCCGGGGCGAGGCGAAGGAGAAGGAACCCGAGGGCAGGCGGGCAGCAGCTGCCTCCTGCTGCGGGCACAGAGGGCCTGGCCCTGCGGTGGGGGGGGACCAGCCCCGCAGCAGCCGGGTGCCAGCGTGCACAGCGGGGTCCGTGTGTCACCCGCGGGGTCCGTGTGTCACCCACAGCCTGGGGCGGCCCCCGGTGCGCGAGGGAGCGACGCGCCGTGTCCGGGAGGCCGCGTCTTGCGAGGAACAGCTGTGAGACACCCGGGGGTTACCGGGGGTGGGGGAGCCGAGCGGCCGGCGTTCTGCGGGAGGGAGGGAGGGAGGGGAGAGGGGGAAAGGCGCGTCTGAACTGGCACATTTTCGCAGCGGTACCAAAGCGAGAGCTGTGGTGAGTCCTGGTCCGTGGGACCCTGTCTCCCCTCTTGTGTGCCCCAGGCGCCCCCTGCCCCTCCTCTGCCCCCCCCTCCCCTTCCCTGTGCCGCTGTGATTTTGTGTGGGGGTGACCCGGGCTGGACCGAAGCTGCTCTTACCGCTCCCCCTCCTCCGCTGGACAGGGGGGACAGAATATAACAAAAAGCTCACGAGTGGGCACAAGGATGGGGAGGTCACTCCGCCATTACCTCCGTGGGCGAAACAGACTGAACCTGGGGAAATCAGCGCGATTGATTAGCAGTCAAGTCAGAGCAGGAGAACGTGCCGGAAAAGCAAATCTTCAGAACACCTTCCCTCCAGCCCCCATTTCTACGGGGCTTAACTTTACTGCCGATTTCCCTGTCTCCTCCCCGCAGGGGGATGGGGAACGGCAGCTGCGGTCAGTTGATCACACAGTTGTTTCTTCTTCTTTCTCCTCCTTTTCCTCCTCCTCCCCAAACCTTGCCATACAAACCCATCGTGTTTTGATTCCCTGTAGCTCTCCATCCTATTCTTCTGTCCTGCTCCCTCTTCCCTTCTGTCTTTCTCATTCTGCTGCTCCCTTCTCTTTTACTCTCTCTGCTTGTGTCCCACTCCCTCTCATTCTCCCCTTTTCTTCATCCTCCGCCTCTGTCCTGCAGCCCAGGGCTGGTTTTCCCTTTACATCTCTGTCCTCATCTGTATCCCTGTCTCTTTTTAGGTTTTCTTCTTCTCTTCCCCCGCCCCGCCCCCCCCCCGCCCCCCCCCCCGCCTTTCCCTAACGCCTCTGGTCTGTTCCCTGACGTTCTTTTCCTCCTTGCACCTGTACGTGCCACTCGGGGTCCAGGGAGTTGTCTGGAGGTGGGGAGCACCTCAGGAAAGTCTGTGTCCAAAGAGGCACTTACTACTGTGGAATTCCTGACTCCCCCCAGGCATGGGAATCTCCCAAGCCAACACCACAACTGACCTTTTCTTGGTGTTTTTTAAAGGTGATGCCATGAAAGGATGGGGTAAGAAAACCTGATGCCCTAAGCGTGTCATTTCCAGAGAAACATGTTGCTTATATGCCTTCATCTGGGAGGAGGACAGGTGAGTACATTGTGTTGACTTGTTTCAGCACAGCTGTGCTTTTATTAAGAGGAATGACCTTCTTTTTCTTGTTAAGAGTTAGGGGTTGCTTTTTCTGAGAATTCTGCCCGTCTGTTCAACAATCGCTGATGTGTTGCGTGCTTTTCCCTCGAGGAAAAGGACCCTGTCTCAGTCTTATTTATTCACCATTGCTCGCTCTGTTGTAGAAAAAATTTCTCACCATAAAGCTCCAGTGCTTCCAAACGGCAGGTTGGTGGTCTGCATAATGTATCTGTAGTCCCGTCTCAAGGAATGCGTTAACGGTGTTACGAATTATAAATTTGTAAAAAATTAAAAAGTAAAAAATTAAAAGCTTCCTGCCGTAGGAAGACAGTGTGTTGGGTTTGAAACCTTTGGGTAGGACAGAAGGAGGTTGCCACCCTGGGTCAGTGGTGAGTGCTGGCATGTATCGTCTGATCTAGAGCTGATGTCTGTCACCACTTTAGCTCTAGAATTACTCTGAGACGCAGGGAACTCCAGTTCCCTTCAGCTGCAGCCTTGGAGCTTTTCCAAGCAGTGGGATGAAATTCCTGTCACAAGCTGTAACCCAGCTTAAGGAGAAGGGGGCACAGTTTGAGTTTTCTTCCACGTAGGCATCTGGGAGGTACAGTTCTGAGCTTGATACTGCTACTAGGAGATGCTTTCAAGTGAACTGAGTGTGGCTCTGGCGACCCAAAGCTGGACAGGGTTGGCAAATGCTGATGTAGAGTTTTGGTGGTAAACTTGACCAGCCTGTCTTAACGAGCAGGCATGTTCTTTGTTTGCAAGCACTGTTTAGTCCCGCCTAGGCATCCCGCAAGTTTGAAGGGCCGTGGTCACATCATCCCTTGGTCACACACAATGAACAGTTGCCTGTGCTTTTTAAGGAGCATGCTTGGTTATATTTTCTCTGTTTGGCTTTGCATTTGGGAAATAATGTAACAGTTACAGCTCAACTGAAGGAGCACGATACCTGACGTGGCAGAGAAGGAGGTGTGTTTTACTAATTTTTTGGTGTGCATCAGTTTGACCCCAAAATGACATTGTGTCAAAGCTTGTGGCCAGGTTCCGCTGTAGATGTTGACTTGGGGTATGAGTGGCTCCAGGTGTGCTTTAGGAGAGCTCTGTTGGTGTAGATGTGCTGAGCAATTGCTCTGCTGTGTGTGCAGCTGTTCTGGTTTGGCTTGCAGGTGTGAGCATGCAAAAGAAAACTCGCAAGTGTGGTCAGCCTTGCTGTAAAGTCAGAACGGTTTCTACTGCTGAGAGCCTCCTGAACATTTCAGGCTGGCCAAGCGTTGTGCCCCGGTGTTTCTGAAAGTCCACAGCTCTGCAGTTCTCTAGGAGGGTGATGCCAAAACGGCACAGAGTAACTGCTCAGAGATGAATTTTGTCTTTAAGCAGCAAAGGTATTTATTTCGTGCAATGCTGGGGAGCTAGCCAGTTTGCACCAGACAAACTAGCCCCAAAGTTTTCAGTGAAAAGTCAGGTAATTTATACAGTTTTCACGAGAGGTTACAACATCTTTACATACATATTCATTTGATTTTGACATCTAATCATCATATTCATAATAGATGGGGTTTAGGCGGAGCTTGAAGTGGAGTCTTCTAGAATTGTCTTTTGGGGAGACTTTTGGGTGGTCGTTCCGTTCTTTGGCTGGAGCTTGCAAAGCCTCCTGACTCATGGCCTTCTCATCTCCTTCAAATGCCCACCTTATCTTTATTTATGACTGCTAGATTGCTCAGAGTACATTTCTCCTGTCTCTTACTTCAGTAGCATCAGCAGAACAGAACAGGCCGTGCCGTCTCTGTTATATCTCAACATAAACAGAGCATCCCCCAGAGCATGGTACCAAACTCATCCCGAATAATCTTTCAAGACCTTGCTCTGTTTCATTCCCCCTTTTTCTTAGGACTTGGGAAGTCTTTTGTCAAGTTCTGAAGACAAAGGGTTTTGGTAGACATGCATCATTGATCACATTATTTGTGTTCTTCTGACTATGATACTTAGTTTATACCACAGACAGACGTTTAAGAGAGATAACAGGATCATTCCTTCCAACATGACTTAACATGGGATGTATTAAATAGTAGAATACTTGTGTTGCTTTGGGGGAATGGCCTGCAAAGGTGTCCCACCAGTGATGTTCTCCAACTTGTTCTGCATCGGCTAAAGATGGATTTTATATTTTCAGAGTCACGTTTCTCCTGTCGAAGCATGTGTTGGGCCGTTCTGTTTATTTCTTGGACCAGTCTTTCTATGTTGGGGTGTCTAAGCATTGCTTTGAAGAGGCTAATGTTCATGCCTATTTTTAATTTAGGTATATCATGATACAGGGTATAATCAGTTCCAATTAACTGTCTGGTAGTTACAGGAACAACATAACCAAAGTCACAGCCTACAATTCTAGTAAAATTATACATACAAAATTTAGTACCATTTGCCATTTCATGACAATTATCAATACTCTTGTTACCAGAAGAAGTTGTAACACATGTGCATCCATTTCCTACATAAAATATTTGTGGCTGGGCTTTAATATGTGGAAACATTTCAAAAGCACGCATAGCCTTTTTGATATCTAAACACAGATCTTCATTCTCTTATTACTGCGTTTTCACAGATGTATCCCAGTTGTTCCCTGGGGAACATGTTCATTCCATGTTCATTGACTGCCACTTGCCTTTGGTCTGACCATAACTTGCCCAAACATTATGGCCTAGGGGTCTGACAGTGACTTTCTGGTGTATGGCTCCTAGTGTCGCAACGGGAAAGATTGCCTGTTCTTTTGCTGCACTAATTGGGAGCACATATGCTTCAGTTTGCTCCTGTTGTGGGTTGTAGGTGAAGTTTACTAGTTGTCACCAAGCCTGGTGATGTTTTTCAAACTGAGTGGTGAGGCTGGTTTTGCCTATTATTTCCCTTATTTCTTGAGATAGTATTCCTGATGTTCCTTCCTGTTGCGACGGAGGGAAGACACAGTCACTCAATATGAGTGATCAGCAGACTTCGTTTATTGTCCCTTACAGTCACCTTTTATGCCTTGTTATAATTAGCTCATACATATTACAAAAGTTAAGCTCATTATTGGTTAGTTGCCTAAATACCAAGCCCGCCCCTTGTTTCTCTTCTGTAGTTTTCTGTTCCCACCTGCAACATTCTTTTCCCACCAAAATCTTCCTGTTACTGTGTAACAAGGACAGCCAAAGACAGTGTATTTTGCTTTACTTCAGATAAGCTGAGAGCGATGCGCACTTTTGTTCAGCCAGCTGGACTATGTCTATGTGACCCTTTTCAGCTAGCCAGTTATCCACAATTCCCCCGTTTTTATTTTGGGCGACATAGGCTTGGTTGACCATTTTCAATAACAGCATTTTAACACAGGAAAATACACAGCCAACTTATAAAATCTCAGTTCAGAAGTATAATTCCTGAAATACTTGAAAAATAAAGTTAGCTTGAAGCTTTAATTTAGATGCTCTTTCTGTTCCAGTGATATAAAAAGTTTAAAAAATTCAAAGGTAATTTTAAAGTTCTGAACATGGACTAATGCAAGCTCAAAACCCAAAAAGAAACCAAACTGATGTTTGACTAGGAATATTTGCAAATATTTTAGTGGAAAATCCCTGACCATTAACAATTTTCTGTCCAAATAACAACTGCCCTTATGCAACCAACCAATCCATACATTTTCTGAAGAATTCCTCATTGATATCAAAGAATTAACAAAGGGAAAAAATTAGTTCTAAGCTATATACATTCATAAGGGGATTTTTCAATAGTTGCGTACAGATTTACACACTAAGCCATAATGGCTTGTAGGTGATACACACAAGAAGAGTACGTTGCTTATCTGTCTGAATGTCTATGCTAAATTTGACAACTGTGCCACAAGCCAAGCCTACATGGGTTCTGTGTTATGCACGTTCCTTAACAAACAGAAGTATAATAGGTAAATTCCCAAGATCTAGTCCCCAACCTAATTATATTATTTTGTAGCCAATTAAGGAAAATAACACAAATGTGCGTAACTACATGTGCACACACCTTTTAGTTCAGAACCAATCTGTGATATAAGGCCTTAGCCTTATGGCATCATTGAATCTTAATGAGTACAGTAATTAAAAATGCAGTCTTACTGTAAGTGTGATTTATGCTGACATTCCCTCAAATGCTACACGTGAGTATTTCTCACTCAACTGCCTCAAGTTAAAATAGTAGTATTTGTTAATATGTATTAAAAAATCATTAATTATCTACAATAGCAGTTGACTTCCATAACACTATGTAAGCAAAAGAGGCTTAAGATGGGTTTTTTGAATACTGACAATTTATTTTAGACTGTCTAAACTCAGGTCTTGAAAGATTTCACTCTGCCAGACATAGAAACACTGTTGCGCTCCAGTTGTGATATCCCTTTTCCCAAGTTGTCACATGCACATCTTGCTCAAGCAACATTATTGTCAAAGTTTCTCTCTGCTACATAAAAGCATATTGCACTTGTGGATATAAAAGACAGCACCCTTACTTAGATTATTACCTTACTACCTCATAACTCTTAGTATCTCTGATTTCATCACTTCAAAAATTCACCAGAAGCAGATAAAACCACAGCATCAGACTAAACTACACCTTAACTGCTGATTCAAATAAAGGCATTCTCTTCAGATATGCCTAATGCTTACAAATAATTTTGGCTGGTTTTGATCAAAAAACTATTATTACAATAATGATCAAAAATAATAATCCTGTTTGCAAAATGCCTTTAAGCCAGCCTCCTAGTCCCAGCCAATTTCCACATTCAGAATACAGCATAAATACAGAATACAGAGTAAATTATCTCCATCAAGGCAAAAAGGCTTCTCTTTAAGCACAGAGATGTTTGCTAGTTCAAGGCAGAAACCCATTTCTTGTAGGGGACACCTTCCCTTAACATTCCTGTGGCTACAGATTGTATCCACTGCTGAGTATTGGATAGCAAGTGCAACCTTTTTTGCTAATGCCCCCAGTCTGATGAGATTACTGCTGGAACCCCAAATCACGGTACTATTTCTTATAATAGTGCTTTGGTTACTGCTTTGGCTTTATTGGTTCAGCAAGGGTGTGTTTCTGGCCACCCTAAAAAGGCATCCGTCATGACCAGCAGGTATCAAGACCCCCCTTTTCTTGGGAGTTCTGAGAAATCAGTTTGTCATGGTTGCCCTGGATATTTTTCTTCTCCAATTGTCCCCATTTGATTCATGTTCTCCCTACAATTTTGTCAGTCTAAATATTTATACTATGAGTCAGTGCCCCAATGGGTCTTGTGACGTTCTTCCTTCCTGGGTGACCCTCTTACAACAGCGGGGGCCATTCCTCACATCAAGGTCTGGCATGGCACATGTTCCCACCACTCGGCACCTACTGGCTTGCAGCCAACAGCAGAATTCAAGATTCTTCTTGGTGGCAAACACAGAGGCCAACCCAGTCTTGCCCTTGACTACGGTAGGAGGCACTTGACCAACCTTATTCCTTGTACTTTGTTGTCAATGCAGAGTTTCATCTGCGCATCCCATAACAAGTCGCTGCCATGGCAAAACACACAGATTTACATTGGTAGTAGAACCACTACACAGTGCGTTTTATTTCAGTTTTTGTGCCAATATCCCCCACAGCCCTGCTGACCAAGGGATACTGTTTTACCCGAACTGGGCAGGCCCCCCTTTTCATTTCTGCTGTAACAGGTAAAGCATTTTTCGCCTTGCCTGGAGTTTACTCCCGGATATACCTGGTTAAAGATTTTGGTGAAATGGCATTCTGATTTTTTTTTTCTTAATTTGTACTTCAGAGGTTTCACAATGCTTTTTCCTGGCAGCCAGTAGCTCCCACAACTGTAATAAATTCTTTTCTCGCTGAAGTTTAACACCAAATAAGTTGGTTTTGTATTCACTAAAAATCCCACCTCCTTTTTCTCTAGTCCCCAGCTTTAATTTAACCAGTGGATCCGCTAGGGCGGATTCCCCAGGCCTCTCAGTCTGGTTCTGATGCAGTCACCGGAACCCCCTGATGGTTCTTCAGCTTTGGGCAATCTGGCTGCCCGTGCCCACTTCCCTACGATGTGCCCACTGATCTGGGCCCGCAGGGCAGGGTTCGCTCTTTCACCTCTGCCAGGCATCCCTCCTCTGCCTCTGCCTCTGCCTCGTCTTCTCACCTTAGTCCCTCTGCCAGTTTTCACTTTTCCCGAAGCCGCCGCCGTAGCTGTGACTACAGCACGACTCAGCTTTTCTTCTCTGACCTGCTGTGCTTGTGCCGTGCTGCTTCTGTCAGCTTCTCTACATGGCGATTACCCAGTAACAGTCAACCCTTTTTCTACTCCTGTTGGGTCATCCTGATAGTCTTTCACAACCGACTTCCAAGCATCTAAATCTCCCATCACAGATTCGCCTTTATTCCCGCCCGCCCCCCGCCCCCACTGCGTGCCCTGAAGGGGCCAGTTCCCGGTCCTGTCGTGCTGCAAATGCTGCGGCCCTTGGGGTGACATTGTCAGGTCCTTCAGCTCTGGTGTCAGCAACAGCGACCCCCGCCTCCTCGCACTGGAAGGATTCCGGGCAGGAGATGCTCCCTGCTCTGCAGCAGGCACAAGTGCCTGCCTCTGCAACAGCACCCCTGCTTTGACCCTTTCGAACCCTGAACGCAGATCTGCTCTGTGCTGCTTTAAGTCTGTGTCCTTACCTGTGGTGCCTTTGCCAGCAACCAGCAACCAGCCTGCCACGCGTCCAGCCTGGCTCAGCCGCACCTCCCAGCGGGTGTGGGGCTTTGTACAAACTCACCCCAAGACTTTAACCCTTCCCTGGGGTCCTTGACTCCCCCGCCTCAGGTCCTACATTAGTGCAAGTTTTTATCTCCCAATACGCTTCACCCCAGGAGGAGCCACAGCCTGAGGCTCTGTCTTTACAAAACACAGCGATCCTATATTACACAAAAAACTTCAACAAGAGCATCTTTCTAGTTTAGGTCTCAGTTTTTCCTTGTCCTTTTCTAGAGCCAAAGTCAAAGGATCAGGTGGTGCTATATTAATCCCACGCTCCTTCTGCCGCACTCTGTATGGCTTCTCAATGTGAAAAACAAATCTGCATGTGTCGTCCCATTTCCCTTGTCATCTTAAAAATAGCATTAACTGTAGCGAGGTGTTACAGTTTCCTGATCTTCTAAGATACATAAAGGCCACCATTGGTTATAATATTTTATCAATGTTTGCTTGACGTGTGGAATCAGACTCCACAATCTTTATCAGATTGTAAAGTAGGTATGTTTATTCAGCGCTGGGCAGCACCAGGGGTAGTCCCACCAAAGCCGTGTGCGCCAGGGGCAACAACTTGTCTCAATTTATATAATCAAATGTTGCATATACATAAGATTTCCAAATATACCGATACATATTCATAACCTAGCCCTGCTTCATATTAAAATTAGTTCCAAGAAGTCATTTCCATATGTCCCTCCCAACTGCGTTTGCGTAGTGCCTCTTGCTGGTCATGGGGGTCATGGGGATGAAGGCTTGGTAGTCTTTCTCACTCTGAACCTTCTCTCTTTGCCAGACTCAGTTGCTCCTTGGTCTTTGTCCAGACTATAGAGTTGGTTTTAGCTAGTTCTCATCACAAACTGTCCTTCAGGAGGAGCTGTAGACTCCTTGCTTCAGTTAATTTACACAATAGTTAGTAAAACAAAGCATTATTTATCAACAACAATCTAGGTAATCGTTAAGCAATTAGACCTACTAAAACTTCTTTAACCCTTTCCCTCACACTCCCACCCTGCGGTCCTCCTGTATTCTTCCAGTGAGCCAAAATACAACCCAAAGGGCTCATGTTCACTCTTTCCCCACTCTGTTGACCTCCCATTTCACCTTTATGCAATACAGTAAATAATACAAATTATCACAAGTTGCAGGTTTCAGCACTCGCTTTGTAGCTGAGCTACGTCTCAGTTGCACAAAACACTCGCACAAAAGGGCCCGTTACACACTCACTCTGCTACTCAGATAGATAGCAACAATACCATTTTATGATGGACGTTCCGACCTCAAACACCGTTATGCCACCCCAGAACGTCAAATATCAACAAGAGGTCTCAACTAATACACGGTACCGAATTTTACAACAGATGACAAAATGGCCAAAAGACATTCTTGAAGAGAACCCAAATTGGCCAAAACACACCACTTGGGAGAAAACCTGTTACCCCTCGAGAGGCCCCTTCCCGCTACCGCAGCGAGGAGAGCACCCGAATTCCCACCCCCAGCCTTTCCAGGGGCAAGCACCAGCGCTCTTTACCTCACGTAGGACGTCTCCTCACAACTTACAGGTATCCCCAACCCAACTGCAACATACCTGGTCCACCGACGATGGTCCCTGTCTGTCCTCGCAGTCATCTAGGTGAGTAGGGGAGTCCTCCTGAGAAACCCTGGGGGCACCCAGAGGAGTCCTGTCCTCAGCAGGTCCTACAGCCGGACAGAGAGGGTCTCACCTGGGTCACCAAACTGACATGTGGAATCGAACTGTACAACTCGAGGGCAGTTACAAAGAGGTATGTTTATTGCAGCGTTGGGTGCAAGGGGGATCGCTACTCCTAACTTGCACGCTGTTTCAACAAGCCGACAGATATTTATTATACAAAGTCATGCAAATACGTAAGGTTTCCAAAAATTCATTATCATAACCTCCTCCCTCTGGCGCCTCTTCAGGATGTACTTTTCATCTTATTGGGCAGTTACCTAAATTTCCTGCTTACCTTTGCATACATTAGCAGTCTGTTGTTTAGTTTCTGTTACCTACTAGAGTTCTTTACACTTCCATCATCTAACCTTTTGTTCAAGTGTAACACATCTGCTGGCTAACGATGAGCCCCAAGCTAATATGTGCCCACGGGGCTGGTTTTAATCTCTATCAAGGTCCTTTCCAGCCTGGGCTCTACTATGATTCTCTCACTTTGAAAACAGGAATGATGAGGCAGAGTTTGACCTTAAAGCTTTTAGTTCTGAAGAATGTACATTTTCAGGTCCTTCAAAATGGAACCTTGTTCCACAGAATGCTCTGGATTTCCTCTTGAGAATACCATGAGAAACATGGCAGGGAATGGCAAGACTGGAACAAAAACCCCTGGAAGTTCTGTGGGAAGAAAAGCTAGGCAGCAGCATAGTAAATTGTCTAAAAGAGTAGGTCAGATCTCCAGTAAAGGAAATAGAATTGAGGAAACAGTAAACAAAGAGCAGATGACTGGTTCTGCAAGCCAACAGGCTCACTGGGCAGGACTTCCTGATCTTTTGGTGCCCAGGAAGGGACTCTTGAGCCTGATGCAAATCTGGATTACAAGACAGATTTCTGATTCAACCAGAAGTGCAGATACTTCAGAAAGCTCCAAACAGAACAAGCGTAAGAGGACACCTTGCGTGTATGGAACAGGCTGTTACAGGTGAAGCAAAAATAAACCCAGCTTAAGCTAGCTTGTTATTAAGAAGTACTGTATTAGCTACCAAAAACAGTAAAGTCGTTACAAGCTTTGATTTGAAAGAAATCTTTTGGTAAATGGGGACTGATGAGAAACCAATGGCATAGCAAGAATTTTAAAAGTATAAAAGGAGGAGCCAGGATGTCTTGCTAACTTTCAATATAACCTAAACAAGGGATGATGTACTTCAGCAGATTAAACGATGCAGAGTTCTAGGAAATAAGAAACAAAGGTCCACTTTAAAAAGGAAAGAAATAAACCCCCCTGTGTGTACAGTACATGTACCGGCAGGGAGAAGAGATGTAAATGATTGAAATGCCCAACATAGACCCTGTAGGCTTATTTTATTTGCAGCTGAAACTTTTATGAAAGATGAAGTTATTGTATGCTTTGTGATCTGACTATTTAAAATGCTTATTATTTGTTATCCCTAAACAATGGAGAATTACTTCTGTTGTAACTTGGCCAATCTGCACCATTTTTTTTTTTTATTTATTTTTTTTTTTTTTTTAAGCATTCAGTCCCCTCTTAAAACCAGAACAAGTCACACTTATAAACTCCCTGTGAACCCTTATCTGGTCAGTGTCTTTGGCGATACTTCAATTGAGGGATGATTTTTATTTTTTTTTCTGCTACTCATATCCTCTCAATTCACAATCTGTCATACAAATGTTTTGTGCGATACAAATGTTCCAGCAAGATCCCAAAAACCCCAGTGCTGAGTGCCTGGTCTCCTGCTAGTTCTTTCTGCCCAGAAAAGATCTGTAATGCCATGTGTTAATATATTGAAGAGAAGATAGGCGTCTAGAGGTGTTCCTGAGGGTAGCAAGTGACCAGTGACCTGAGAACTGCCTTTAGGAGAAGATTTTGAGCACTACATAAATCTATGTACATTGTAAGCACAAAAGATAAGGCTAATCCAGGAAACAGGAGGTCCTGTGATTTTTTTTTTTTTTTAAAATATTATCACTGTTACTATTTTTGTATTTTTTACCTCTTCCCCCAAGGGGCTTGAGTGACAGTAAAAGCTTAGGTTGTTCAGCAAACAAGCAAGCACAAGTAAATGGGTTCTTGTGTATGTTTGGTGTGCCTGTTGCTGCAGATAACTGCGTAAAGCTGTTGTGTTCATGAGCACATCAGACTTCCAGTTTTCATGTAGCATTCCTTCGCATATCTCAGTTTTTGCCCTTCATGATTATGAGGAGGACATGGTTCATTAGGCAGCCAAGCTGATCCAGTAGTACAAATGCAGCCTTTAGTTTGCTCCAGCTACTTTTCATTTTGCTCAGACAAGTTTTCCCCTCTGTGGGGGTGAAGCTGATTCAGTGCTCTGACACGCTGAAGGATTCCTAATGTTTTGGAAGGCAAGTTTTAGTTACAGGTAACATGCAATAGGAGTCTGCATGTGCACGTTTCTTCTTGGGTCTTTATTCTAAAACATTTGGCAGCAGTACTTTTGGGAAGTGTTGCTTTGTAAGAAGAAAAGAATGCTCTGAAATAGCACATAACGAAATCTTATTTTGTTGGAGAAATTTGTAAATAGGAAGTATCAAAACCATCAGCTTTGATCTTCAGGAAATGTGATGAGACTAAACCTGCTTGTTTGCAAAGAAAGGTGCTTTATCGTCTGTCCTGTATGTGCTTTTAATGCAAGACCACCAAGTAGTCATTCTGCATCAATGAGATAGCTATGTTGCAGTAAAGCAAGCCATTGCAGTTACCCATATTCTTGACAGAAGTGTATATAAGTGTGATGTGAATGGACGCTTTGAAGGAACGCACTGATAGCGTATTCAGTTTTTGATTGTGTAGTGTTCTCCTTGAGCAAAACCTGTTTTTTAGAGTTGCTAAGGAAGAGGAGCTGCTTTGAGTGCTCTTTTGAGTACGATGAGTAGCTGGTTTTTGTCTCCTTCCATTAACCTTATGAAAGGTGTCTTCTAGCACAATGTGCTGTAGGAGTCAACGTCTTAAATGAGGACTGCTTTGGTAACCATAACATTTCCTTACAGTGTTCTTTCTAGGTGAGGTTTCATATAAAATGTCATTTTTCCAATAACTGAATGCCCTTCAGTTTTCTAATCCGTATTTTATAAACTCCTAGTAAGAGATACTTGTCTTCTGCATATGACAGGCACCTTTGGTGGGTGCGTGGTTGAACAGCACAAATGGAAAAGATGAAATGTTAGTTTAGTTGATTTTATTAGATGTCTCTAACACATAGCTGAAATGTTTAGGAAATAACTTTGTAACCCATAGCTCAGTTTCTTCATTTATGAATTTGAAAACGCTGCTTTTTGAAAGAGTCAAGCTTGATTCACACTTCTCTCTGCAGAGATTCTTCTTCTTATCCTCCGTCAGTGTGAGATTCTCTTCCTGTGGCAGTCTGAAGCTTTTTCCAAATCGAAAGAAACTGCTGTTACCACTAGGAGGCAAGTGCTCTGTCTGTGTTATATCTGACTATATTTGTTGTCAAGGAACTTACTCTTTGAATACTGTCTTGTGTTCATTTTCTTGTCTGCTGCTCGCTTTTCAGAAGTTAGAAGAATAGGGATTTAAAAACAAAAACAAATTCAAACCCAACCCCCATTTCGAGTTGCATAGTAGGGGTGTGGTACAGCTGAACTCTCATCTCTGAAACTGTAATTTCACAATTTTTGTCCACAATTCTGTCCTTTGGCTAGCCTGTGGTACAGTTCTGTGCTGACTGGGTGTGTGTGAATCTTTCCTGTAACTGTCAAAGCAGGGCATGCTCAACCAGCCTTTGGATTTGTATGTGCATTCTTCTAAATACTGTGCTCTTTGTTTATGAAAAGAAGTATTTTTCATTTCACCTTCAGCTTGTAAATCTGGCAGCTACAGACTTGCATCTGTCTTTTTATGAGACCTGTTTTCTAGTAAGACTTAGAGTTTAGAACTTATAAACATCTTACACGCACTTGTGGCGTTAACTTCAGGCTTGAATACTATGGCTTTATAACTAGTGCTGGTGAGTCATTACGTTTTCCTTACCAGTTTCTTTAGTAGGCTGAGAAAATAAGCCCTTGAGATGACAGGGGTCTCCTGCATGTGATTAAGAAGAGCCAGGGATTCTGACCTTACCACTTAAATTTGTTTTAGAAAAAGCTTTTAAGATGCTTTTGGGAGCTGCATAGATGAAAACTGTCTTGAGTATTTCACTGAGCGATGCTCAGCTGCTGCTGGAGATGACTGCATTGATTCTGAAGAACTTTGTAAGTGTTACTTGCATAATTTTTATTTGCATAATTTTCTGCCACAAATTCAGAGCTTCTGTGTATGAGAAGGCAACTCTCCTAAAACTTTATTCTTAAAATAGGCTTTTAATTGGTTATTTTTTGTGCGAGTAAAGCTTAATGATTTTGTTTTGATCAAATTAATAACGTATTCCTGTGCAGCAAGGTTTTGTTGTAAAACTAACTTTGGAGTGCAGCTTCCAGCATGAAGGGTGCTGTGCTCTTACAACTCAGATCTCTTGTATTCAAAAAAACCCAAACAAACCCTCAAACAACCCAAACTCTTAATAAAAGGAAGAAGATTTTTGCAAGAAGGGATAATGTGTACTTAATATTAGCTGTGCATTTCTCTGCTTCTATTTATTTTGCTGGATATCGTTGCACAACATCTAGAAATGGAGTAAGTATAAATTATCCACATA